>NW_026576514.1:0-92951 GCF_028641065.1 Leucoraja erinaceus | reverse complement strand
GGTTGCAGGTAGTGGAAGCAGGTTGGGAGCCTGACAAAAACCTCCGGGAACCGCATGGAAACCTTGGGCGGGGCACAAAGTCTCCAGAGGTTTCCGTTCAGGTTTCCTAAGTGGGACAGGGGCATTATTATGTTTAAGAAGGAACTGCAGATGCTGGAGAATCGAAGGTACACAAAAAAGCTGGAGAAACTCAGCGGGTGCAGCAGCATCTATGGAGCGAAGGAAATAGGCAACGTTTCGGGCCGAAACGTTTATTATAGTGTGCGGCATGGACTCCTGTCCGAAGGACCTGATTCCACGTCATATCTCTAAAGTTTAAAGATTAAAGTTGAGGCTGGTACTATAACAGCATTTAAAAAAAATACCTGGACAAGGGATAGGTACATGGATAGGAAAGGCTTAGAGGAATATGGGCCAAATGTGTGCAAATGGGACATTTGGATGGGATCGCTGGTCGGCACGGACTCGATGGGCTGAAGGGCCTATTTCCGCGCTGTATCTCTGAGACTAAATCTAAATGCTGGAGTAACTCAGCGGCATCTCTGGAGAGAAGGGATTTCACTGATCAAAGCTTGGGTGATAATTAGTTTAAACCCACCAAGATTAATTTAAACCCATTATCATCAGTGCCAGAGCAAACAGCTTACAATAAATGCTGCTATAATTGCCAGCAATTTCTCTTGTAGATGAGAATGAGTCACTCAATAATTAAGAGTGGTTAAGTGTCTTATTTACCGGCAGGGTCATTATGAAATTCAGCGGTAGAGTTGCTGCCTCACAGCGCCAGAGACCCGCTTCGATCCTGACCTCAGCTGCTGTCTGTGTGTGCGGAGTTTGCACGTTCTCCCCGTGACCTGTGTGGGTTTTTCCTCCGGGTGCTCCGGTTTCCTCCCAAGTCCGAAAGACGTGCGGGTTTGCAGGTTAATTAGCCTCTCAGCAAATTGCCCCCTAGTGTATAGAGAAAGTGGGATGGCATAGAACTGGTGATCGATGGTCAGCGCGGACTCGATGGGCCGAAGGGCCTGTTCCCGTGCTGTATCTCTAAACAAAACTAACAACAAATAAGTATATGGTGATCAATGAGTATGAGTTGGGATGTAATGTTAAAATTGTACAAGGCATTGATGAGGCCAATTCTGGAGTATGGTGTACAATTCTGGTCACCCAATTATAGGAAGGATGTCAACAAAATAGAGAGAGTACAGAGGAGATTTACTAGAATTTTGCCTGGGTTTCAGCAACTAAGTTACAGAGAAAGGTTGAACAAGTTAGGCCTTTATTCTCTGGAGCGCAGAAGGTTAAGGGGGGACTTGATAGAGGTATTTAAAATGATGAGAGGGATAGACAGAGTTGACGTGGACAAGCTTTTCCCATTGAGAGTAGGGAAGATTCAAACAAGTGGACATGACTTGAGAATTAAGGGACAGAAGTTTAGGGGTAACATGAGGGGGAACTTCTTTACTCAGAGAGTGGTAGCGGTGTGGAATGAGCTTCCAGTGGAAGTGGTGGAGGCAGGTTCGATTTTATCATTTAAAAATAAAGTGGATAGGTATATGGACGGGAAAGGAATGGAGGGTTATGGTCTGAGTGCAGGTAGATGGGACTAGGGGAGAAATATGTGTTTGGCACGGACTAGAAGGGCCGAGATGGCCTGTTTCCGTGCTGTAATTGTTAAAGGGCTTTAGCGGTAAGGCCCTGGAGAGTTGTAGAACAGAGAGATCGGGGAGCATGGTTCATTAAAATTCAGATGGACAAGGTGGTGAAGGTTTGAAATGCTTGCCTTCATTGGGAAAGGGATTTATTTTTTAGTTTAGTTTAGAGATACAGTGCAGAAACAGGCCCCTTCTGCCCATCGAGTCCACACCAACCAGCGATCCCCGCAAACCAACACTACCCTACACACACTAGGGACAATTTACAATTTTACCGGTCACTTGTAGATAGACACAAACATCTGGTGTAACTCAGCGGCTCAGGCAGCATAGAAACATAGACAATAGGTGCAGGAGTAGGCCATTCAGCCCTTCGAGCCTGCACCGCCATTCAATATGACCATGGCTGATCATCCAACTCAGTATCCCATCCCTGCCTTCTCTCCATACCCCCTGATCCCTTTAGCCACAAGGGCCACATCTAACTCCCTCTTAAATATAGCCAATGAACTGTGTGGCCTCAACTACCTTCTGTGGCAGAGAATTCCACAGATTCACCACTCACTGTGTGAAAAATGTTTTCCTCGTCTCGGTCCTAAAAGAATTCCCCCTTATCCTTAAACTGTGTGACCCCTTGTTCTGGACTTCCCCAACATCGGGAACAATCTTCCTGCATCTAGCCTGTCCAACCCCTTAAGAATTTTGTAAGTTTCTATAAGATCCCCCCTTAATCTTTTAAATTCTAGCGAGTACAAGCCGAGTCTATTCAGTTTTTCTTCATATGAAAGTCCTGCCATCCCAGGAATCAGTCTGGTGAACCTTCTCTGTACTCCCTCTATTGCAAGAATAGGGCTCTTAAAGATAGCGGAGTCAGGGGATATGGGGAGAAGGCAGGAACGGGGTACTGATTGGGGATGATCAGCCATGATCACATTTCTAAATTCTATTTCAATCTTCTAAATTCTAGTGAGTACAAGCCGAGTCTATCCAGTCTTTCTTCATATGAAAGTCGTGCCATCCCAGCATCTCTGGAGAGAAGGAATTCCTTTCCTCCAGATATGCTGCCTGGCCCGCTGAGTTACACCAGCTTTTTGTGCCAATCTTTGGTTTACACCAGCATGTGCAGTTCCTTCCAACTAGAGATTTGTACGTCTTTGGAGTGCGGGAGGAAACCGGAGCTCTTGAAGAAAACACACGTGGGTCTCGGGGGGAAGGTACAAGCTCTGTACAGACAGCACCCATAGTCGGGATCGAACCCGGGTCCCTGGCACTGTGAGGCAGCAACTCTACCGCTGGGCCACCTTGCCACTCTTGGCATTGAGTACAAACGTTAGGACATCACGAAGCAGCTGTACAAGCCGTTGGTGATACCATACGATGGAACTTTATGTTTCCCAGGAGGGAAATTGATCCATTCATAGCTACCATTCATAAAAAATACAAGATACACGACGGAAGGGGGAGGACTTGTACACTTTGATAGCCACAGGGAAGAAGGATCTCCTGTGGCAGTCAACAAAATAGAGAGAGTACAGAGGAGATTTACTAGAATGTTGCCTGGGTTTCAACAACTAAGTTACAGAGATAGGTTGAATAAGTTAGGTCTTTATTCTCTGGAGCGCAGAAGGTTAAGGGGGGACTTGATAGAGGTCTTTAAAATGATGAGAGGGATAGACAGAGTTGATGTGGACAAGCTTTTCCCTTTGAGAATAGGGAAGATTCAAACAAGAGGACATGACTTCAGAATTAAGGGACAGAAGTTTAGGGGTAATATGAGGGGGAACTTCTTTACTCAGAGAGTGGTAGCGGTGTGGAATGAGCTTCCAGTGGAAGTGGTGGAGGCAGGTTCATTGGTATCATTTAAAAATAAATTGGATAGGCATATGGATGAGAAGGGAATGGAGGGTTATGGTATGAGTGCAGGCAGGTGGGAATAAGGGGAAAAAAAAATTGTTCGGCACGGACTTGTAGGGCCGAGATGGCCTGTTTCCGTGCTGTAATTGTTATATGGTTATATGGTTGTGTGCTGCATCTTGGTGGAACCAGTCTGTTGCTGAAGGTGCTCCTCAGGTTGACCAGTGTATGTCACGGAGGGGGGGGTGAGCTGTATTGTCCGCAGTTTGAGGAACATCCTCCCCTCCAAGACCAACCTCCCCTTGAATCCAACTCCAGCGAAGAAGATGGCCACTGGCCACCACCGACTGGTAGAACATCTGCAGCATCTTACTGCAGATGTTGAAGGAGCGGGGCCTTCTCACAAAGTCCAGCCGGCTCCGTCCCATCTTGTACAGGGGCCTCAGCGTTCCAGGACCAGTCCGTTTACTGTCCAGGTACCAACTCCAAGGTACTTGTACTCCCTGGTAAACTGCACATCCACACCATTGATGGAGACAGGGGACAGGGGTGTTCCTCTCCGCCTAAAGTCCACCACTAACTCCTTAGTCTTGTCGCTGTTGAGCTGCAGGTGATTCAGCCCACACCACAACAAAGTCAGTGACCACACCAGCTTCCCTCCCCTGATTGATGCAGCCCACAATCGCAGAGTCGTCTAGAGATGTCTGCGGGTGGAAGGAGTCTGAGTTTTATCTGAAGTCCGAGGTGTCGATGGTGAACAGGAAGGGTCCCGTGTTGTTCACCACCACGTCCGAGACACACCGAGAGCACTGTGCATTTCTTGTCACCCAGCTAGAGGTAGGATGTCAATAGACAACTGGTGCAGGAGTAGGCCATTCGGCCCTTCGAGCCTGCACCGCCATTCAATGTGATCATCCCCAATCAGTACCCCATTCCTGCCTTCCCCCATATCCCCTGACTCCGCTATCTTTAAGAGCCCTATCTAGCTCTCTCTTGAAAGCATCCAGAGAACTGGCATCCACCGCCCTCTGAGGCAGAGAATTCCACAGACTCACCACTCCCTGTGAGAAAAAGTGTTTCCTCGTCTCCGTTCTAAATGGCTTACATAGAAACATAGAAATTAGGTGCAGGAGTAGGCCATTCGGCCCTTCGAGCCTGCACCGCCATTCAATATGATCATGGCTGATCATCCAATTCAGTATCCCGTACCTGCTTTCTCTCCATACCCCCTGATCCCCTTAGCCACAAGGCCACATCTAACTCCCTCTCAAATATAGCCAATGAACTGGCCTCAACTACCCTCTGTGGCAGAGAGTTCCAGAGATTCACCACTCTCTGTGTGAAAAAAGTTCTTCTCATCTCGGTTTTAAAGGATTCCCCCCTTATCCTTAAGCTGTGACCCCTTGTCCTGGACTTCCCTAACATCGGGAACAATCTTCCTGCATCTAGCCTGTCCAACCCCTTAAGAATTTTGTAAGTTTCTATAAGATCCCCTCTCAATCTCCTAAATTCTAGAGAGTATAAACCAAGTCTTATCCAGTCTTTCTTCATAAGTCAGTCCTGACATCCCAGGAATCAGTCTGGTGAACCTTCTCTGCACTCCCTCTATGGTCCCTGGTTCTGGACTCCCCCAACATTGGGAATATTGTTATCGTTGGAAAGAGTGGGGGGGAGATCCACTTGGGATGTCATTGGGGCTTGAGTTATTGGGAGAGGTTGGATAGGCTGGGACTTTTTTTGGAGGGGGCAGGCCAAGGGGTGACTTTAGGCCTCTGTTCCAATATCTCTAAAGGGGCCGCTCCTGGCTGCTCTTCACACCCACCCTCCTCACCTCTGGACACCCTGTGCGTAGGGGAGAGGGTCGGGAGGGCTGAAGATGTCCTGGTCGGGTTTGCTCCTGGGCCTGGACAAGATGGCCATCCGCCAGTAATGGCGCCAGGTCCGGGTGGCACTAGCGAAGGACCACGCGCTGTCCACGTGCGCCCGGGGGGATTTCTGGGACCACGGGGGGTGGAATGCATCCTTGACAACGATTGTAACATAGTCGTATTGTTTGTCTTGCATTATGGTTCTGTTGTGATGTCTTATAAATATTATTTTAATATTTAAATAAATATTTTTGATTACAAAAAAATGTGGGTGACCTTCCGGAGGTGTATCGTTACCGACATGAATACAGAGAACGCTCAAAGTCCTTACCCCAGGGTAGAGGATTCTAAAAACTAGAGCACACAGACTTAAAGTGACAGGGGCAAGTGTGAGATGCAAGTGAGGCCTCAGGGGCAACTTGTTTACTCATAGGGTAGTCCGAATCTGGAACGAACTGCCAGAGGAAGCTATCGATGTAGATGCAATTATGACTTTTAGAAGACATTTGAATGGAAGGGGAAGCAGCAGGTTCTGCATCTCGACAGCGAATAAGGCAACAGCACAGTTCAGCATTTCTCCGTCTTACTGTTTGGGAACAGCTCCATCCAAGACCACAAGAAACTTGCAGAGAACTGTAGACAGTTGCAGCCCAGACCGTCACACGCACGCACAAACCAACCTCCCTGCCATCGACTCCATCTACACCTCCCGCTGCCTCGGCAAGGCCAGCAGCATCATCAAGGACCAGTCTCACCCCCGGTCACTCCCTCTTCTCCCCTCTCCCATCGGGCAAGAGGTACAGAAGTGTGAAAACGAACGCACGCGCACACACACACACCTCCAGATTCAGGGACAGTTTCTTCCCTGCTGTTATCAGGCAACTGAACGGTTCTCTCACCAACCAGAGAGGAGCCCTGACCTCCCATCTACCTCATAGAAACATAGAAATTAGGTGCAGGAGTAGGCCATTCGGCCCTTCGAGCCTGCACCGCCATTCAATATGATCATGGCTGATCATCCAACTCAGTATCCCATACCTGCCTTCTCTCCATACCCCCTGATCCCTTTAGCCACAAGGGCCACATCTAACTCCCTCTTAAATATAGCCAATGAACTGGCCTCGACTACCCTCTGCGGCAGAGAGTTTCAGAGATTCACCACTCTTTGTGAAAAAAGTTCTCATCTCGGTTTTAAAGGATTTCCCCCTTATCCTTAAGCTGTGACCTCTTGTCCTGGACTTCCCCAACATCGGGAACAATCTTCCTGCATCTAGCCTGTCCAACCCCTTAAGAATTTTGTAAGTTTCTATAAGATCCCCCTCTCAATCTCCTAAATTCTAGAGAGTATAAACCAAGTCTATCCAGTCTTTCTTCATAAGACAGTCCTGACATCCCAGGAATCAGTCTGGTGAACCTTCTCTGTACTCCCTCTATGGCAATAATGTCCTTCCTCAGATTTGGAGACCAAACTGTACGCAATACTCCAGGTGTGGTCTCACCAAGACCCTGTACAACTGCAGTAGAACCTCCCTGCTCCTATACTCAAATCCTTTTGCTATGAAACCAAACTCCCAGATCTCACGGTTCTGCCGTTTTTTGGTTATTGTATATTTATTTAGAGACACAGCATGGAGATAGGTCCACTCTGACAATACTTGACGTTAGAGAAGCCAATGTTCACCTGAAGTTAGACAAGGCAATGCAGTATCTGTGGAGAAGTGGGTCTAACTAGCAAAGCAGCCCAGTTCCTGTGTCACACTGTTCTATGTTCTGGAAGTTTCACTTCATTTCTCTGCAGGAACTCGTCTAAAGTCGTCCAAATCAGTCCAAGAGTTTGAGGAATTTTGTTAGTGCAAATAGCATTCAATGATAATTGAGTTCCTGTTTCAACCAGCACAGCCTTAATAATTGTCACAGGATTAAGAATCCTTGCCCTAGAAACAGTCACTGTCTTCAAAACACCCACAATCATCCTGATTGCAGCAGTCGTTGTAGAGTTGCCACTGGATAGCACAGGAACAGGCCCTTCGGCCCACGATGTCCGTGCCGAACATGAGGCCTAGTTAAACCTATCTCTGCCTGCACCTCCATTCATATCCCTCCATTCGCTGCATATCCATATGCCTATCTAAAAGCAAACTAAACGCCACTATCGTATCAGCCTCCATCACCACCCCTGGCAGCCCATTCCAGGCCCCGCATATCTCCATTAAACTTTCCCCCTCTCACCTTAAAGCTATGCCCTCTAGTTTAGTTTTAGAGATACTGCGCGGTAACCTCCTCTCACCTTAGATCGATCCTGACCACGGGCGCTGTCTGTACGGAGTTCTCGCCTTGACCTGCGTGGGTTTTCACCGGGTGCTCTGGTTTCCTCCCACACTCCAAAGACGTGCAGGTTTGTAGGTTAATTGGGTCCTGTACATTGTGAAAATCGTCCCTAGTGTGTGTAGGATATTGTTAGTGTACGGGGTGACTGCAGGTTGTTATGGGCCGAAGGGCCTGTTTCCACGTTGTATCTCTTAAAGTCTAAAGATATGCCCCATAGTCTTTGAAATCTCCACCCTGGGGGAAAAGGTTCTGACTGTCTGCCCTATCTTCGCCTCTCATGATTTTATAATTTATCAGGTCTCCCCTCAACCTCTGACGCTCCAGAGAAAAGTCTGTCCAGCCTCCTCTTGTAGCTAATCCCCCTCTAATCCAAATAGCATTCTGGTAAACCTCCTCTGCACCCTCTCAAAAGCCCCCACATCCCCTTCACACTTTCTCCCAGACCAGTGCACAGATACAGGATAAAGGGAATAAGGTAAGGTTTAGAGCAAGGTAAAGTCTGATTGAAGATTGTCTGAGGGTCTCCAAATGTGAGGTTATCCATTTTGGTGGCAAAAACAGGAAAGCAGACTATTATCTAAATGGTGGCCGACTAGGAAAAGGGGAGATGCAGCGAGACCTGGGTGTCATGGTACACCAGTCATTGAAAGTAGGCATGCAGGTGCAGCAGGCAGTGAAGAAAGCGAATGGTATGTTAGCATTCATAGCAAAAGGATTTGAGTATAGGAGCAGGGAGGTTCTACTGCAGTTGTACAGGGTCTTGGTGAGACCACACCTGGAGTATTGTGTACAGTTTTGGTCTCCAAATCTGAGGAAGGACATTATTGCCATAGAGGGAGTGCAGAGAAGGTTCACCAGACTGATTCCTGGGATGTCAGGACTGTCTTATGAAGAAAGAATGGATAGACTTGGTTTATACTCTCTAGAATTTAGGAGATTGAGAGGGGATCTTATAGAAACTTACAAAATTCTTAAGGGGTTGGACAGGCTAGATGCAGGAAGATTGCTCCCGATGTTGGGGAAGTCCAGGACAAGGGGTCACAGCTTAAGGATAAGGGGAAAATCCTTTAAAACCGAGATATAACCATATAACAATTACAGCACGGAAACAGGCCATCTCGGCCCTACAAGTCCATGCCGAACAAATTTTTTTCCCCTTAGTCCCACCTGCCTGCACTCGTACCATAACCCTCCATTCCCTTCCCATCCATATGCCTATCCAATTTATTTTTAAATGATACCAATGAACCTGCCTCCACCACTTCCACTGGGAGCTCATTCCACACCGCCACCACTCTCTGCGTAAAGAAGTTCCCCCTCATATTACCCCTAAACTTCTGTCCCTTAATTCTGAAGTCATGTCCTCTTGTTTGAATCTTCCCTATTCTCAAAGGGAAAAGCTTGTCCACATCAACTCTGTCTATCCCTCTCATCATTTTACAGACCTCTATCAGGTCCCCCCTTAACCTTCTGCGCTCCAGAGAATAAAGACCTAACTTATTCAACCTATCTCTGTAACTTAGTTGTTGAAACCCAGGCAACATTCTAGTAAATCTCCTCTGTACTCTCTCTATTTTGTTGACATCCTTCCTATAATTTGGCGACCAAAATTGTACCCCATACTCCAGATTTGGTCTCACCAATGCCTTGTACAATTTTAACATTACATCCCAGCTTCTATACTCAATGCTCTGATTTATAAAGGCTAGCATACCAAAAGCTTTCTTTACCACCCTATCTATATGAGATTCCACCTTCAAGGAACTATGCACGGTTATACCCAGATCCCTCTGTTCAACTGTATTCTTCAATTCCCTACCATTTACCATGTACGTCCTATTTTGATTTGTCCTGCCAAGGTGTAGCACCTCACATTTATCAGCATTAAACTCCATCTGCCATCTTTCAGCCCATTTTTCCAAATGGCCTAAATCACTCTGTAGACTTTGGAAATCCTCTTCATTATCCACAACCCCCCCTATCTTGGTATCATCTGCATACTTACTAATCCAATTTACCACACCTTCATCCAGATCATTGATGAACATGACAAACAACAAAGGACCCAACACAGATCCCTGAGGCACCCCACTAGTCACCTGCCTCCAACCCGATAAACAGCCATCCACCATTACCCTCTGGCTTCTCCCATTCAGCCACTGTTGAACCCATCTTGCTATTCCTGCATTTATACCCAACAGTTGAACCTTCTTAACCAACCTTCCATGAGGAACCTTGTCAAAGGCCTTACTAAAGTCCATATAGACAACATCCACTGCTTTACCCTCGTCAATTTCCCTAGTAACCTCTTCAAAAAATTCAAGAAGATGAGAAGAACTTTTTTCACACAGAGAGTGGTGAATCTCTGGAACTCTCTGCCGCAGAGGGTAGTCGAGGCCAGTTCATTGGCTATATTTAAGAGGGAGTTAGATGTGGCCCTTGTGGCTAAGGGGATCAGAGGGTATGGAGAGAAGGCAGGTACAGGATACTGAGTTGGATGATCAGCCATGATCATATTGAATGGCGGTGCAGGCTCGAAGGGCTGAATGGCCTACTCTTGCACCTAATTTCTATGTTTCCTAAAAAGGGGTGGTGCAGCGGTAGAGTTGTTACCTCACAGAGTTTCGACCCAAAACACCACCCGTCCATTCTTTCTGGATGTCCCACCGAGTTACTCCAGCATTTTGTGTCTATCTTCGGTGTGAACCAGTATTTGCAGTTCATTCTTACACCTTAACCTTTAGAATCTTTTCAATTGCCCTATAACCTGGTAGAAGTTCCTACACTGTATATAGTCACCAGGTTTTGGCACAATTTTCAAATGCAGGGATCCTGGCCTGACCACGAAGGCCCCGTTGTCATGGCGATGGTGCAGGATCGGCCTGGCCCAGCGTGTCCTCCATTGCGGTAGGCTGCGTGTGGTTCACTTTCTCGGCCATGGGAGCGGCACTAGGCCCAACCGAGCATCAGGGCCTCCAGCAGCCCACTCCCCCATCGAAGCCGTGCTCTCCCTCCCGCAGCCAGTCTGCTCACCGGCCCTCTGTCCCGACACAGACTCCCTCCTCGCCGGTTCTCGGGGGGGGGTCTGGCTCAGCGGCTTCCCTCTCCGGGTGGGTTACAGAGTGATACAGTGTGGAAACAGGCCCTTCGGCCCAACCTGCCAACATGTCCCAGCTACGCTAGTCCCACCTGCCTGCGTTTGGTCCATATCCCTCCAAACCTGTCGTATCCATGTACCTGTCTGTTTCTTATACATTGGGATAGTCCCAGCCTCAACTACCTCCTACAGCAGCTTGTTCCATACACCCACCAATAAAGTAGCTCTTTCTTCCCAATAACCCTTTCCGGCTTAAGTCCTCCCTCCACCACCTCCAGTTTAAATTCCATTTGGAATATTTTGGAGGACCAGTCTAAGCATAAGCTCAGGGGCGATCGACCGTGCCTTTGCGGTTGCAGCCCCTAGACTGTGGAGCAGCATCCCCCCTTCCCATCAGAACCGCCCCCTCCATCGACTCCTTTAAGTCAAGACTAAAAACATATCTATACTCCCAAGCCTTTCCTGATGACCTATGTCCTCTGGTCCTCGATTCCCCTACTTTGGGCAAGAGACTCTACCCGATTTATTCCTCTCATGATTTTGTACACCCCTATATGATCACCCCTCATCCTCCTGCGCTCTAAGGAATAAAGTTCTAACCTGCTCAACCTCTCCCTATAGCTCAGGCCCTCGAGTCCTGGCAACATCCTCGTAAATCTTCTCCGCTCACGAGGGTCTCCAATGAGATAGATGGGAGGTCAGGGCTGCTCTCCAGTTGTTGGTAGGATGGTTCAGTTGCCTGATAACAGCCGGGCGATGGCTGGTCGGCGCCAACCCGTAGGGCCAAAGGACCACTTTCCCCGCCACATCTCCAGCGTGCCCGAACTAGACGGCACCGCGTTAATTGTTTCTACCCGATCTCTTCCTCTCATGAGTTTATACGCCACCGTTAGATCCTCCAAACTTTTATTCAGCATTCAACAAACGGTACAACTGCGTGCAACTTTAACGGGGAACGTAATTCCAAGAGCGGACAGATTCAGCGGAGCGAGGCAATGTGCCAGGGATCGTCCTAACACACGGCTACATTAGCGTCCGCTTCACCAATGGCGGTTGAGCGTGCGGCTGGTTCGATTCTCAGCCAAGGCCCTGGCGGGAGAGCTGGCTTCACCTTGGACAATCCTAACTTGGGACTCCAGTATTCCTTGGGTCAGAGAGCCAGGCTACTTGTCCACCTCCCATCTCCAGAGTAAAGGCTTAGCTTATGGCTTAGTGGATGGTTTATCTTGTAGGTGCAAGTCCAGGATAGTAAACTAAGTGGGAAGGGGAGGGGAGGGGAGGGTGGGGGGTGTCTGTGTGAAATCAGAGGAGGGCTGGATTAAATCTGTCCACCCCCCTCACCAATCTCCAGCGCTCCTTGTACAGAGGGAAGAGCACAAACATCTACTGGATCAAAGGCGGTTTAGGGTGGCAGGGGGTGGTTGGTGATGTGGGAGTTAGTTCTGGGTTGTAAAGGAAAGGTGGGAAGGAGGGGGGGAATGAGTGGAGTGCTGCATCAGTTCCCCCATCTTCCCAATGTCCGCAGCAAAATAGATAAGAGAGAATAAACCTCGGGTAAAACAGCTGCCCGGGAAACACTCACGTCGACAACATCAAACATGGTGGCAGAGACGGCCGCTACATCGGTGGCATTCCAATTCCAATACCGCAAGTTATAATTGCGGCAATTTCCAAAGGGGACTGGAATGAAGTAGCAGACCAGACTGTCTCGCCGTTGAGACTAATACTTTAAGTCCCTCGGATAGGTCGCTCCTTTTCCCTCGAGGCGACAGAGGTTTAGCGTGATCGCCTTGTGCCAAAAAACAGGGAGAAGGGAACAAAGACGCTGCAAGGAGAAGAGCAGCAAAAACCCAGTTAGCAATTAACGAGGTGCCTTCAACATCTGGCAGTTTAGACAGTTTATACCAAAGATCCTATAGCGGAGCAAGATAGACCACTCCTGCTAAATGCAATGGGCTGACGTGTAGTACGCAACAGAGCGGAACGTGGGCCTTTTTTTCATCCATTTCAGTAACCGGACCCGACCCGACCCGACCCGCAGTGTAATCAACGTTGCAGGGGAACAGTTTGTGTTAATAAATTAAAATTCTGAAAATGAGAAGATGTTTACCAAATAACTTTGATTTTTTACGAGGATATTTCCGTAACCGGCTTCCGTCTCCCGTCTCCGCACTAGTATCCCACGGGATCTTTGGTGCGGAGACGGAAGCCGGTTACGCAAATGGGGCCGAAAATCACTCATGAATCTGCCCGTGACCGTACTATGTCTTTTTTGTCGAGTGGACTATCTTGCTCGCTGTAGGGTCTTTGGTTTATACGACGGGAAACAGGTCCTTCGGCCTAACCGGGCCTGCACCGACCCAGCCATCGCCCAGCTGTTATCAGGCAACTGAACCATCCCACCAACAACTAGAGGCCTGGACCCACCTGATCTCCCGGTTGCTAAACACTTTAATTCTTCTTCCCATTCTCACACTGACCTTTCTGTCCTGGGTCTCCTCCATTGTCAGAGTGAGGCCAAACGCAAATTGGAGGAACAACACCTCATATTTTGCTTGGGCAGCTTACACCCCAGTGGTACAAACATTGACTTATCCCACTTCAGGTAGCCCCGGCATTCCCTCTCTCTCCATCCCTCCATCCCTCCCCCACCCAAGTTGCACCAGCTTCTTGTTCTCACCCAACAAACAGCTAACAACGGCCTGTTATTCCTTTATCATATCACTTTTTTGCACATCTTTCATCCATTGTTCTTTATCTCTCCACATCATCGTCTATATCTCTCGTCTCCCTTTTCCCAAACCAGTCTGGAGAAGGGTCGCGCCCGAAACGTTACCCATTCCTTCTCTCTAGAGATGCTGCCCGTCCCGCTGTGTTACTCCAGCATTTTGTGTCTGTCTTCAGGTTGAAACCAGCATCTGCAGTTCCTTCCTACACCCGCCATCTACCTCGTTGGAGCCCCTTGTTGCAGAGAAGATTCACGAGGGACTCAAGGGTGTGAGCTCTTGGGAGATGTTGAGCAGGCTGGGTCTCTATTCCCTGGAGCGCAGGAGGATGAGGGGCGATCTTATAGAGGTGTACAACATCATGAGAGGAATAGATCGGGTAGATGCACAGAGTCTCTTGCCTAGAGTAGGGGAATGGAGGACCAGAGGACAGGTTTAAGGTGAAGGGGGAAAGATTTACTAGTAACCTGAGGGGTAACCGTTTCACACAAAGGGTGCAGGGTGTCTGACTTTACTGGACTTTATCTTGCACTAAATGTTATTTCCTTTATCATGTATCTGTGCACTGTGGATGAATCGATTGTAACTGTATATTGTCTTTCCGCTGACTGGAGAGCACACGACACAAATCTACTGTACCTTGCTGCACTACACTGGATGAGAAAGTGGGATAGTGTGTATGGGTGATCATAAGGTCATAATAGGAGCAGAATTAGGCCTTTCGGCCCATCAAGTCTCTTTTGCCATTCAACCACGGCTGATCCATCTCTCCCTCCTAACCCCATTCTCCTGCCTTCTCCCCATAACCTCTGACACCCGCACAGTTGGCGGCGTGACTCACCTGTTGCAGCGGCCCCTACAGCCTGTCTGTCTTTTTTTTATTTTTTGTCTAGTTAAATGTAGTGTTTGGTGTTTTTTAATAGTATTTTTAAATGTGTAAATGTGGGGGGCGGGGGAAACTGTTTAAATCTCTTCCCTGTCCGGGAGACCCGACTTTTTCCCTGTCGGGTCTCGGCTGTCGTTGGGGCCTAGCACCGTGGAGCGGCCTCCAGCCTGAACGAGCCGGGGGCTCGGGAGACTGCGGAGCTGCGGATCTGCGGACTCACCATCGTCGGGGGTGGCCGGCCTCGGAGCGTGGGGAGCGGCGGTGACTCGCTGCTGCGACTCGACTCCTGGGGCTCGGAGGCTCCAGCAACGCAGCCGCAGGTCCGGTGGACTGTGACATCGGGAGCTCGCGGGTCTGGGAGGAGAGAGAGAGACCGCTTCCCGGAGCTCCCGCAACGCGACTTCTCCAGCCGGTGTCACGGGGTTGGAACAACCCGGACCGGGACAGTACATCACCCGGCACGGCTTCATGGCCGTGGGACTCACCATCGCCCGTGGGGGTTCCAACCTTGGACTTTCAGACCGGGAGCGGGGCCGTAAATCGCCCCGCGCGGCCTAAAATGGCCGTGGGACTCATCATCGCCCGCCTGGGGCTTGGACATCGGGAGAGACACGGAGAACAGGGGAGAGAAAAGACTTGCCTTCCATCACAGTGGCTTCACTGTGATGGATGTTTGTGTGAATTTAATTATGTGTATGTCTCTAAGACAGTGTCTTTGTTTGTATGGCTGTGGAAACAACATTTCGTTTGAGTCTCACTGGGGCACAAATGATAATAAATTTGTATTGTATTGTATTGTGTATTGTATAATCAAGAATCTATCTATCTCTGCCTTAAATATATCCACTGACTTGTGGCCTCCACAGCCGTCTGTGGCAAAGAATTCCACAGATTCACCGCCCTCTGTCGAAAGAAATTCCTCCTCATCTCCTTCCTAAAGGAACGTCCTTTAATTCTGAGGCTGTGACCTCTGGATCTAGACTCTCCCACTAGTGGAAACATCCTCTCCACATCCACTCTTTCTACACCTCTCACTATTCCGTACGTTTCAATGAGGGTTCTCCCCTCATCCTTCTAAACTCCAGCGAGTACAGGCCCAGCGCCGACAAACGCTCATCGTATGTTAACCCACTCATTCCTGGGATCGTTCTTGTAAACCTCCTCTGGACCCTCTCCAGAGCCAGCACATCCTTCCTCAGATATGGGGCCCAAAACTGTTCACAAACTCCAAATGCAGCCAGACTAGATAGCATGCGACTGTTATCAGGCAACGGAACCATCCTATCACCAACTAGAACAATGGTCTACATCATTGGAGACCCTCACAATATCATTGATCGGACTTTATCTTGCACTGATCGTTATTCCATTCATCCTGCATCTGTGCACTATGGATAACTCGATGGCAATCAGGTATCATCTTCGGTACATCTCAACGAGGTCCCCCCTTCTAAACTCCAGCGAGTACGGACCCAGTGCCGTCAAACGCTCATCATACGTTAACCCACTCATGAATGGGATCGTTCTCGTAAACCTCTCGTTCTAGTAAATCGAGGGTCGGTGTGGACACGATGGGCCGAAGGGCCTGTTTGTTTCCAATGCTGTATCTTTCAATCGATCAATGAATAAATCAATCAATCGCCAAACCTGCTCAGAAACTTGAAGATTCCTCCTCCCGCTGCCTCTGGTGAGCCGGGGCTGTTTCGGTGTCGTGTCGTTGGTGGTCAGAGCCAGGGCTGTGATGGGGTCGGTGATAGTCAGACCCAGGGCTGTTTTGGTGTTGGTGGTGGTCAGACCCGGGGCTGTGATAGGGTCGGTGATGGTCAGAGCCGGGGCTGGTCATCTTGCCTTGTGGGAAAAGGAAAGAAAGATCCTGGAATAGTGGAATTGGGCGGCACAGCGGTAGAGTCAATGCCTCGCAGCACCAAAGCCCCGGGTTCGATCCCGATTACGGGTGCTGATTTACCTTCTCCCCATGCATGACCTGTGTGGGTTTTTCTCCGAGATCTTCGGTTTCCTACCACACTCCAAAGACGTACAGGTTTGTGGCTTAATTGGCTTGGTGTAAATGTATAAATTGTCCCTAGTGTGTGTTTGTGTGTAGGATAGTGTTAGTGTGCGGGGATCGCTGGTCGGCGATGACTCGGTGGCCCAAAGGGATTATTTCCGCGCTGTATCTCGAAACTAAACTAAAGTTTAATGTCTAGGACAGAACTGCAGATGCTGGGAAAATCGAAGGTGGACAAAAATGCTGGAGAAACTCAGCGGGTGAGTCAGCATCTCTGGAGCGAAGGAAATAGGCAACGTTTCGACCCGAAACGTTACCTATGTCCTTCGCTCCATAGATGCTGCCTCACCCGCTGAGTTTCTCCAGCATTTTTGTCTACCTTTAAAGCTTAATGGCAACTGGTTTGCTCGGGCACGGACTGGTAGATGATTTTACAACAGCGTGGACTGCTTTAAATTAAGATTAATTTGCGGCACGGTGGTGCAGCAGTAGAGCTGCTGCCTCACAGCGCCAGAGACCCGGGTTCGATCCTGACTACGGGTGCTGTCTGTACGGAGTTTGTATGTTCTCCCCGTGACTGCGTGGGTTTTCACCGGGTGCTCTGGTTTCCTCCCACTCTTCAAAGACAGGTCCAGTGCAGGTTTGTAGGTTCTTCCTGAGACCAAGTGGGTTTCTTCCAGGAGCGGATGTTTCTTCCAGCAGATGTTTCTTCCAGCAGATGTTTCTTCCAGCAGATGTTTCTTCCAGGAGCAGGAGCAGGACCTCCTTATGTTATAGCAGCAGAATTGGGCCATTCGGCCCATCAAGTCTACTCTGCCATCCAATCACGGCTGATCTTATCCTCCCTCTCAACCCCATTCGCCTCCCTTCTCCCCATAACCCCGACACCCGTACTAATCAAGAATCTGTCAAACTGTCTTAAAAATATCCTCTGACTTGGCCTCCACAGCCTTCTGTGGAAATGAATTCCACAGATTCACCACCCTGACTGAAGAAATTCCATCTCATCCTTTTATTCTGAGGTCTCTAGTCCTAGACTCACCCACTAGTGAAATCCTCTCCACATCCACTCTATCCAGGCCTTTCACTATTCGGTACGTTTCAATTAGGTCATAAGTGACAAGAGCAGAATTCGTCCATTCGGCCCATCAAGTCTACTCCGCCATTCAATCTACCTCTCCCTCCTAACCCCATTCTCCTACCTTCTCCCCATAACCCCAGACACCCGTACTAATCAAGAACCTATCTATCTCTGCCTTAAAAATATCCACTGACTTGGCCTCCACCGCCTTTTGTGGCAATGAGTTCCACAGATTCACCACCCTGTGACAAAAGAAATTTCTCCTCATCCACTTCCAAAAAATACATCCTTTAATTCTGAGGCTGTGCCCTCTAGTCCTACACTCTCCCACTAGTGGAAACATCCTCTCCACATCCACTCTATCCACGCCTTTCACTATTCGGTAAGTTTCTATGAGGTCCCCCCCTCTCATTCTTCTGAACTCCAGCGAGTACAGGCCCAGTGCCGTCAAACGCTAATCCTAGGTTAACACACTCATTCCTGGGATCATTCTTGTAAAGAAGGGGTCTCGACCCAAAAACGTCACCCGTTACTTCTCTCCAGAGATGCTGCCCGTCCCGCTGAGTTACTCCAGCTTTTTGCGTCTATCTTCGGTTTAAACCAGCATCTGCAGTTCCTTCCTGCACATCATTCTTGTAAACCTCCTCTGGGTCATCTCTCCAGAGCCAACACATCTTTCCTCGGATGTGGTGCCCAAAACTGCTCACAAAACTCCAAACAGATCCTCGGTGGACCAGGGATAGTGTACACCGATCGGAATCACCTGCGATACACAGCTTGCCACGTGCCTTGTCAACTCGGACAGCAGCTCGCTTTCTCTCTTTCTGTACGTGAAATAAAACATTTTAGACGTTAATTTGTCGTTACATTGCAACGGAGAATCCTTTTGCATGGTTCTCCGACATTGAGCAGAGAGATCAATGGAGCGCAGGTACACTGTTCATTCAAAGTGGCATCATAAGGTGGTCAAAAAGGCATTTGGCACTTTGGCCTTCATCAATCAGTATTGAGTATACTCCAGGGAGTACAGGCCTAGTGTTATCAAATGCTCCTCACATGAACAGCCACTCATCCCAGGGATAATTCTGGTAAACCTCCTCTGGATCCTCTCCAGCACCAGCACATCCTTCCTCAGATATGGATCCAGAGGGACACAGAGAGAATAAATAAAGATCGGACATACACAATGGGCAACAGACAACCTCTGTTATAGTGTTCAAGAAGGAACTGCAGATGCTGGAAAATCGAAGGTACACAAAAATGCTGGAGAAACTCAGCGGGTGCAGCAGCATCTATGGAGCGAAGGAAATAGGTAACGTTACAGGCCGAAACCCTTCTTCAGGCTGAAACGTTACCTATTTCCTTCGCTCCATAGATGCTGCTGCACCCGCTGAGTTTCTCCAGCATTTTTGTGTACCTCTGTTATAGTCCCTGCCTCAACTTGTTCCATACACCCACCACTCTCTGCGGGATAAGTTACCCCTCAGATTCCTATCAAATCTTTCCCCCTTCACCTGAAACCTATGTCCTCTGGTCCTCGATTCCCCTCCTCTGGGCAAGAGACTCTGTGCGTCTACCCGATCTATTCCTCTCATGATTGTGTGCACCTCTATAAGATCACCCCGCATCCTCCTGCGCTCCAAGGAATAGAGTCCTGGTCGTAGTGTGTAGGGAGTGGATGAGAAAGTGGGATAACATAGAACTAGTGTGAACGGGTGATCGATGGTTGGCATGGACTCGGTGGGCCGAAGGGCCTGTTTCCCGCCTGTGTTTCGGAACTAAATGGCGCAGAGGGCCAGAGGGACCTTGTTGTACCGTTCCACGTACACCTGAAGGTGGCAGCAGAGGGACATGAACAGGCGACTATTTGGGAAGACATGCTGATACAAGAGCAGGGATATAAGAGCAGGGAGGCTCTACTGCAGTTGTACAGGGTCTTGGTGAGACCACACCTGGAGTATTGCATACAGTTTTGGTCTCCTAATCTGAGGAAAGACATTCTTGCCATAGAGGGAGCACAGAGACCAGACTGATGCCTGGGAAGGTTCACCAGGCCTGAGCTATTGGGAGAGGTTGAGCAGGCTGGGACTCTATTCCTTGGAGCGCAGGAGGATGTGGAATGAACTTTCCCAGTGTCTAAGATCATGAGGTGAATACACAGGGTCTCTTGCCCAGAGTAGGGCAATCGAGAACCAGAGGTCATAGGCTTAGGGTGAGGGGGTGAAAGATTTAATAGGAACCTGAGGGGAAACATTTCATTCAGAGGGTGGTGGGTGTATGGACCAAGCTGCCACAAGAGGTAGTTGAGGCAGTGACTATAACAACATTTAAAACACATTTGAACAGGTACATAGAAAGGTAAAGGTGAGACGGGGCAAAGTTTAAAGGAGATGTGCGGTACAAGATTAATTTTTACACAGAGGGGCAAAGTTTAAAGGAGATGTGTGGTACAAGATTATTTTTTACACAGAGGGTGGTTGGTGCCTAGAACGAGCTGTCAGGGGTGGTGGTGGAGGCAGATACGATAGTAACGTTTAAGAGGCTTTTAGATAGACACATGGATATGCAGGGGATTGAAGGATATGGATCATGTGCAGGTAGAGAAAATTATGGTGGTGCAGCGGTAGAGTTTCTGCCTCACAGCGCCAGAGATCCAGGTTCGATCCTGACTACGGGTGGATCCTTGTCACCAGTGTGTGTAGGATGGTGACAGTGTGTGGGGATCGCTGGTCGGCACGGACACGGCGGGCCTGTTACCACGGGGTATCTCTAAAAGTGTGTTCATCATAGTCATATATTGTGGAAACAGGCCCTTCAGCTCAACTTGCCCACACCAGCCAACATGCCTCAGCTACACTAGTCCCATGCAGGGGCGGAAAACCCGGGGGGGACCAGAGGGGACACGTCCCCCCCCCCATGTTTTGATAGCGAGTTCCGCTCTTGGTCCGCATTGGTCCCATCTACCTGCGCTTGGTCCATATCCCTCCAAACCTGTCCTATCCGTGTACATGTGTGCATCTTGGGATGATGTTCAGCACAGGCATTGCGGGCCGAAGGGCCTGTTCCTGTGCTGGTACTGATCTGTGTTCTAGATGAATGATAACACAACCCTACCTTGCTCTTCTTCCCGGCTGTCTCTGAGTCACTCGCGTTCTCGTCACTGTTGACGTGACTGCCACTCCTCGACCTTTAACAATAAACGACAGACAGACAGAATGTGTCGAAGGAACTGCAGATGCTGATTTAAGCACAAAAAGCTGCTGTAACTCAGCTGGACAGGCAGCATCTCTGGAGGGAAGGAATGGGTCCGAAGAAGGGTCTTGACCCGAAACGACACCCATTCCTTCTCTCTAGAGGTGCTGCCTGCCTGTGTCCTGAGTTACTCCGTATTTTTGTGTCTAACAGCAGCCAGATTGGTGCTTCTCCCCCTTCCCCAAGGGGCAAGCTCGTGAAGCACATTTAACCCTTGCCACAGAGGGAATACAGAGAAGGTTCACCAGACTGATTCCTGGGATGACAGGACTTTCATATGAAGAAAGACTGGATAGACTCGGCTTGTACTCGCTAGAATTTAGAATTGAGGGGGGATCTTATAGAAACTTACAAAATTCTTAAGGGGTTGGACAGGCTAGATGCAGGAAGATTGTTCCCGATGTTGGGGAAGTCCAGAACTAGGGGTCACAGTTTAAGGATAAGGGGGAAATCTTTTAGGACCGAGATGAGAAAAACATTTTTCACACAGACAGTGGTGAATCTGTGGAATTCACTGCCACAGAAGGTAGTTGAGGCCACAGTTCATTGGCTATATTTAAGAGGGAGTTAGATGTGGCCCTTGTGGCTAAAGGGATCAGGGGGTATGGAGAGAAGGCAGGGATGGGATACTGAGTTGGATGATCAGCCATGATCATATTGAATGGTGGTGCAGGCTCGAAGGGCCGAATGGCCTACTCCTGCGAGTATTTTCTATGTTTTTATGTTTCTAACCCTCGTTATTATAACGACTTGTTTTTAATGGATATCGGTTATGGCGGACGGATCTAATCCTACACAAAGCTCAGAGATTAATGATAACTTCAATCCAAAACTCAGAGTGATAATTCTTCCCTTCCCACCCGCACCAACCCCTCCCCAGGCACTTTCCCCTGCAACCGCAAGTGATGCTACACGTGTCGCTTTACCTCCCCCCTCGACTCCATCCAAGGACCCAAGCAGTCGTTCCAGGTGCGGCAGAGGTTCACCTGCACCTCCTCCAACCTCATCTATTGCATCCGCTGCTCTAGGTGTCAACTGCTCCACATCGGTGAGACCAAGCGTAGGTTTGGCGATCGCTTCGCCCAACACCTCCGCTCGGTCCGCAATAACCAACCCGATCTCCCGGTGGCTCAGCACTTCAACTCCCCCCCCATTCCCAATCCGACCTTTCTGTCCTGGGCCTCCTCCATGGCCAGAATGAGGACGTTTGGAAACTGGAGGAGCAGCACCTCATATTCCGCTTGGGCAGTCTGCACCCGAGTGGCATGAACATTGACTTCTCCCAGTTCCGGTAGCCCTTGCTGTCTCCTCCCCTTCTCAGCTCTCCCTCAGCCCTCTGGTTCCTCCTCTTCCTTTCTTCTTCCCGCCTACCCCCCCCTGCATCAGCCTGAAGAAGGGTTTCAGCAATTTTGTCTACCTTCGATTTTCCAGCACCTGCAGTTCTTTGTTGAACATCAGAGTAATAGAGACTTTAGACTAGTGAGTTTAAAAATAACACCACTCCAAAGCTCATACTAAGTAACTATCGACTAGTGATGATTAACAATAACCTCACACCAAGAGTCAGGGAATCAGTGACCCTGGACTAGTGAGATTAATAAGACTGTAACCTCACACCAAATCTCAGAGAAACGGTGACCCGGGGCCGAGTGAGATGAATAATTACACCACTCCAATATACAGACTGAGTAACTTGTGAAACGGTGTTTAAGAAGGAACTGCAGATGCTGGAAAATCGAAGGTAGACAAAAAAGCTGGAGAAACTCAGCGGGTGCAGCAGCATCTATGGAGCGAAGGAAAAAGGCAACGTTTCGGGCCGAAACCCTTCTTCAGACTTCAGACTTCACCAACTTGTGAAATGAACCTGACCCCAACCCAGACCGGAAGCTCAGACTGAGTAATATAGACTAGTGAGATTAACAATAACACTGCTCCAAAACTACGCAAATGTGTGTGTGTGTACATAGACAGTAGATATATATATGACCTATATATATGTGTATTTGTGAGGATGTGTATATACACACTGAACTCAATCTCTCTGGTTTATCATATTGTTTAACCTGTACTATGATTACATATTCTGTTGGTACACAAAAATGCAGGAGAAACTCAGCGGGTGCAGCAGCATCGATGGAGCGAAGGAAATAGGCAACTTTTCGGGCCAAAACCTTCCTTCAGTCTGAAGAAGGGTTTCGGCCCGAAACGTTGCCCATTTCCTTTGCTCCATAGATGCTGCCGCATCCGCTGAGTTTCTCCAGCAATTTTGTCTACCTATTATTATTATTATTAGTTGAGTTTAGTTTAATGTCACGTGTACTGAGGTACAGTGAAAAGCTTTATATTGTGTGCTAACCAGTCAGCAGAAAGACAATACATGATTACAATTGAAAAATACATGATTACAAATATACACTAGTGAGATTTATGAAAGGGAAATCATGCTTGACTAATCTTATGGAATTTTTTTGAGGATGTGACAAGTAAAATGGATGAAGGGGTACCAGTGGATGTAGTGTATCTAGACTTTCAGAAAGCCTTTGATAAGGTCCCGCATGGGAGACTGGTGTCTAAAACTAGAGCACAAAGTAGTGGGGATAGGGTGTTGACATGGATAGAAAATTGGTTGGCAGACAGGAAGCAAAGAGTAGGAGTGAATGGGTCCTTTTCGCAATGGCAGGCAGTGGCGAGTGGAGTGCCACAAGGCTCGGTGTTGGGGCCACAACTGTTTACCATATATATTAATGATTTGGAAGAAGGAATTAGGAGCAACACTAGCAAGTTTGCGGATGACACAAAGCTGGGTGGCAGTGTGAACTGTGAAGAGGATGTTAGGAGGTTGCAGGTTGACCTGGACAGGTTGAGTGAGTGGGCAGATGCGTGGCAGATGCAGTATAGTATAGATAAATGTGAGGTTATCCACTTTGGCGGCAAAAACAAGGGGGAAGATTATTATCTCAATGGGGTTAGGTTAGGTATGGGGGAGGTGCAGCGAGACCTGGGCGTCCTTGTACACCGGTCACTGAAAGTTGGCGTGCAGGTACAGCAGGCAGTGAAGAAAGCTAATGGAATGTTGGCCTTCATAACAAGAGGATTTCAGTATAGAAATATACAAACATAGAAAATAGGTGCAGGAGTAGGCCATTCGGCCCTTCGAGCCTGCACCGCCATTCAATATGATCATGGCTGATCATCCAACTCAGTATCCCATCCCTGCCTTCTCTCCATACTCCCTGATCTCTTTATCCACAAGGGCCGCATCTAACTCCCTCTTTAATATAGCCAATGAACTGGCCTCAACTACCTTCTGTGGCAGAGAGTTCCGGAGATTCACCACTCTCTGTGTGAAAAATGTTTTTCTCATCTCGGTCCTAAAGGATTTCCCCTCTATCGTTAAGCTGTGATCCCTTGTCCTGGAGTTCCCCAACATCGGGAACAATCTTCCTGCATCTAGCCTGTCCAACCCCTTAAGAATTTTGTAGGTTTCTATAAGATCCCCCCTCAATCTCCTAAATTCTAGCGAGTACAAGCCGAGTCTATCCCGTCTTTCTTCATATGAAAGTCATGACATCCCAAGAATCAGTCTGGTGAACCGTCTCTGCACTCATTTTATGGCAATAATGTCCTTCCTCAGATTTGGAGACCAAAACTGT
Source organism: Leucoraja erinaceus (assembly GCF_028641065.1). Classification (NCBI taxonomy): domain Eukaryota; kingdom Metazoa; phylum Chordata; class Chondrichthyes; order Rajiformes; family Rajidae; genus Leucoraja; species Leucoraja erinaceus. The sequence continues at coordinate 68,546 of NW_026576514.1, read as the reverse complement.
ACGCAATACTCCAGGTGTGGTCTCACCAAGACCCTGTACAACTACAGTAGAACCTCCCTGCTCCTATACTCAAATCCTTTTGCTATGAATGTTAACATACCATTCGCTTTCTCCACTGCCTGCTGCACCTGCATGCCTATTTTCAATGACTGGTGTACCATGACACCCAGGTTGCATCTCCCCTTTTCCTAATCGGTCACCATTTAGATAATAGTCTGCTTTCCTGTTTTTGCCACCAAAGTGGATAACCTGACATAGGAGTAAAGAGGTTCTTCTGCAGTTGTATAGGGCTCTGGTGAGACCACATCTGTAGTATTGTGTACAGTTTTGGTCTCCTAATTTGAGGAAGGACATCCTTGTGATTGAGGCAGTGCAGCGTAAGTTCATGAGATTGATCCCTGGGATGGCGGGATTGTCATATGAGGAAAGATTGAAAAGACTGGGCTTGTATTCACTGGAGTTTAGAAGGATGAGGGGATATCTTCTAGAAACATATAAAATTATAAAAGGACTGGACAAGCTAGATGCAAGAAAAATGTTCCCAATGTTGGGCGAGTCCAGAACCAGGGGCCACACAGTCTTAGAATAAAGGAGGGGAGGTCATTTAAGACTGAGGTGAGAAAAAACTTTTTCACCCAGAGAGTTGTGAATTTATGGAATTCCCTGCCACAGAGGGCAGTGGAGGCCAAGTCACTGGATGGATTTAAGAGAGAGTTAGATAGAGCTCTAGGGGCTAGTGGAATCAAGGGATATGGGGAGAAGGCAGGCACGGGTTATTGATTGGAGACGATCAGCCATGATCACAATGAATGAACTTCACTCCAATGTATTGTCTGCAGCCTAGAGTAGGTGAATCGAGGACAGTGGTATATAAAAGTAAGAGAGACGTGGACACATAAAGCTGTAGTAACTCAACGGGACAGGCAGCATCTCTGGAGAGAAGGGTTGCGTTTTAATTCGAGATCCTTCTTCAGACAAGCCAGTGAAAAGGGAAACGAGAGATATAGACGATGATGTGGAGAGATAAAGAACAATGAATGAAGGTTATGCAAAAAAAGTCACGGTGATAAAGGAAACAGGCCATTGTTGGCTGTTTGTTGGGTGAGAACGAGAAGCTGGTGCGACTTGGGTGGCGTAGGGACGGAGAGAGAAGGGAGCTACTTGAAGTTAGAGAAATCAATATTCATACTGAGCTGTAAGCTGCCCAAACGCAATATGAGGCGCTGTTCCTCCAATTTACGTTTGGCCTCACTCTGACAATGGAGGAGACCCAGGACAGAAAGGTCAGTGTGGGAATGGGAGGGGGAATTAAAGTGTTTAGTAACCAGGAGATCAGGTAGGTCCGGGCGGGCTGAGTGAAGGTGTTCAGCGAAACGATCGCCCAATCTACGTTTGATCTCGCCGATGTATATGAGTCCACATCTTGAACAGCAGATATAGCAAATGAGGTTTGAGGAGATGCAAGTGAACCTCTGCCTCACCTGAAAGGACTGTCGGGGTCCCTGGACAGAGCCGAGGCTTAGGCAGGTACCTGGATGGGAAAGGTTTAGAGGGATTAGGTCTAAACGCAGGCAAATGGGACTAGTTAGATGGGGTATCTTGGTCGGCATGGATGAGTTGGGTCGAAGGGCATGTTTCGTCTATCGAGAGGGCAAAGCTTTAAGATGAGAGGGAAGGAGATGCATGGGGAGAGTGGTGGGTGGCTGGAATGACCTTTGATGATGCTGGATGCCTGTTTGAGGCTGCACCATCTGTAGATCCCTTCGATGGTGGGGAGGTCAGTAACATGGTGGACCAGGCAGTGTCCACCATTTTGTGGCCTCCTTCATTCCCGAGCCTGAGGTGATACTCAGGCACTTAGAAACATAGAGAATAGCTGCAGGAGTAGGTCATTTGGCCCTTCGAACCAGCACCGCCATTCAATAGGATCATGGCTGATCATCCAAAATCAGTACCCCGTTCCTGCTTTCTCTATATAGTAGAGTGATACAGTGTGGAAACAGGCCCTTCGGCCCAACTTGCCCACACCGGCCAACATGTCCCAGCTACACTAGTCCCACCTGCCTGAGTTTGACCCATACCCCTCCAAACCTGTCCTATTCATGTACCTGTCTAAATGTTTCTTAAACATTGGGATAGTCCCAGCCTCAACTACCTCCTCTGGCAGCTTGTTCCATACACCCGCCACCCTCTGTGTGAAAAAGTTACCCCTCAGATTCCTATTAAATCTTTTCCCCTTCATCTTGAACTAATGTCCTCTGGTCCTCGATTCCCCCACTCTGGGCAAGAAACTTTGTGAATCTATTCCTCTCATGATTTTATACCCCTCTGTAAGATCACCCCATCCTTCCGCACTCCAAGGAATAGAGTCCCAGCCTGCTCAACCTCGCCCTATAGCTCACACCCTCTAGTCCTGGCAACATCCTCGTAAATCTTCTCTGAACCCTTTCAAGCTTGACAATATCTCTGCTAATAACATGATATCTAACTCTCTCTCGAAAACATAGCTAGTTGTGGTTACACTTTTGATTAGAAATCTCAGAGGGTAAAATAAAAATTGAAACTCTTTTCTAACTTCTCCTGAAAGGCCCGGTTTGACGTTTCGGAGTATGTTCCCTTTTCTTAGGTGCCACAGCAAGCAGAAATGGCATCTTTCAATCTTTCCTAAATAGCTCGAAAACCTCAAAGATTGACATGTGAGCAAATCCACATAAGCAGAACACAAAGTGTTGGAGGAACTCAGCGAGTCAGGCAAAATGTGTAGGAAGGACACTAAATACTGGAGTAACTCAGCAGGACAGGCAGCATCTCTGGAGAGAAGGAGTTGGTGACGTTTCGGGTCGGGTCTTGGCCTAAAACGCCACCCATTCCTTCGGTCCAGATATCCCGCTGTTACACCATTTTGTGTCTATTGTCAGCGAGTGAGACATCATCTGTGGAGGGAATGGAGTCATAGAGCCATTCGGACAAACAGCATGGAAACAGGCCCAACTTGCCCACACCAACCAACCCCGCTACACTTATCTCACCTGCTTGCATTTGGCCCGTATCCCTCCAAACCTGTCCTATCCATGTACCTGTTGGATGTTACCTAGCTCAACTACCTCCTCTGGCAGCTTGTTCCATACACCCACCGACCTTGGTGTGAAAAAGTTACCCCTCACATTCCTATTAAATGAGTTACTCCAGCATCTTGTGTCTGTTTTGGACGGCCTACATCTCCGCTCTAGTTTCCGTGTCACTGACCTTTTCCCAGTGGGATGTAACTGTGGCTTCTCCGATGCTCTTTCTGCTACCGCGACCACGGTCTCCCTCGTCATCTTCCCCACAAAACCCTGCAAGTTGAAAGCAACCGTTCAGCCACCGAGCAGCCTCTGCACATACACACAATAAATGTATTTGTCCCGTTGAGGTCCAAACGAAATGTCGTTTCTGCAGCCATACATTACAAAACGAAATAGACCCGAGACACAACACAATTTACACAAACATCCATCACATCGCTTTGATGGAAAGCCAAATAAACTTATCTCTCCCCTGCACTCCCCCCCGTTGTCAGAGTCAAAGTCAAAGCCCCCCGGCTGGCGATGGTGATTGTCCCACGGCCATTAAAGCCACGCCGGGTGATGCAAGGCCGCGCACCGGGTCTTGATGTTAGAGCCCCGGCGTGCGCTCGCAAATTCCCGCGGCCATTCCAAGCCGCGCGGGGCGGTGATGTAAGGCCCCGCTCCAGGTGCTCAGATTTCTCCCGCAACTCGGGCGGGAGAAGTCACCGCCGCGGAAGCCCCGAAAAGCGGTCTCCCATCCAGGGACCCGCGGGCTCCCGGTGCTGCCGTCCGCCAGACCCGCAGCTGCAGCCTCCGAATCTCCGGGGGTCGGATCGCAGCAGCGCTCCACCACCGCTCCACCCGCTCGGACTCAGCCAGTTCCACGAAGGTGAGTAGGACCGCAGCTCCACGACTGGAGCCCCAGGTCGTTCCTGTTGGAGGCCGCTCCACGTTGCAGCCCCAACGACAACGGAGACCCGACAAAGAAAAGGTCGGGTCTCCCGTGCAGGGGAAAGATTTTAAAGTCCCCCCCCCCCCCCCCACACACACACCCCCGACAAACAAATAAATAAAAAACTACATAGAAACAAGAAACAAGACAAAAATAATAAACAGACAGACTTTGATTTAGTTTAGTGTTAGAGAGGCCCTTCGGCCCACTCAGTCCGCACCGACCAGCGGTCCCTGTATCCTACGCGTACTAGGGACAAGATACAATTTTACTGAAGCCCTTTGGTGTTTGGGAGGAAACCGGAGCACCCGGAGAAAACCCACGCAGGTCACAGGAAGAACGTGCAAGCTCCGTACAGACAGCGCCCGTGGTCAGGATCGAATCGGGTCTCATTGCGCTGTGAGGCAGCAATTCTACCGCTGTACCACCACGATGTCCAAAATGGTGTAACGTAAACAGGGTGAAAAGTACAGAGAGATACTCCAACAACCAGAAGGGGTAGGATTGAGCAATTCGTTGAATGTAAGACACAGTTTGGGAACAGGAGCATCAGCCCACTGAGTCCACGCCGACCATCGATCACCCGTTCACATTAGCTTGATAATGTAATCCCACATTTGTATCACACTGAGGGGCAATTTCCTGACGGCCAGTTAACCTACAAACCCGCACATCTTTGGGATGTGGGAGGAAACCAAATAAGGTCCTAGCCTGCCCAACCTCTCCCTCTGCATTCACCACATGCATTCCATGGGTTCATGGGAGAAACCAATGTGCTTAAACATTCCCTTTAGACTTTAGAGATACAGCGCAGAAATAGGCCCTTCGGCTGCATGGGCGGAAATCGCTTTTAACACAAGGGGGCCTAACATCTAGGGCAGGGGTCGGCAACCTACGGCCCACGGGCCGGATCCGGCCCTTAACCCGAAATCATCCGGCCCGCAGGCATATTTTTATTCAATTCGTTTTCGTGACCTGGGAACTACAGCCAGTCATGGGGCACGCAGGCAACCTGGGTGCTACAGCAAGACCTGGGGCAGGCGAGCTGACCTGGGACTGGCTGTAGCACCCAGGTCACAAAACATGATGGGGGTTAGGGGCCACACAGTTTACGAATAAGGAGTAAGCCATTTAGAACGGAGACGAGGAAATACTTTTTCTCACAGAGAGTGGTGAGTCTGTGGAATTCTCTGCCTCAGAGGGCGGTGGAGGCAGGTTCTCTGGATGCTTTCAAGAGAGAGCTAGATAGGGCTCTTAAAGATAGCGGAGTCAGGGGTTATGGGGAGAAGGCAGGAACGGGGTACTGATTGTGGATGATCAGCCATGATCACATTGAATGGCGGTGCTCGCTCGAAGGGCCAAATGGCCTCAACTCCTGCACCTATTGTCTATAGTCTATTGTCCTCCACCTCTCAAAACATGGGTCCCTCCCCCCAGGATTTCCGCCCATGCTTTGGCCCACCGAGTCGGTGCCGACCAGCGATCCAGGCACACCAGCACTATCCGACACACTGGTTTATTGGTGCCAAATGATGCAGCATTAATGCCCTACTGAATAGGGACAATTTTACATATTTTACCGAAGCCAATGGACCCACTAACCTTGAGGTGTGGGAGGAAACCGGAGCACCCGGAGAAAACCCACTCAGTCACAGGGAGAACGTACGGACAGCGCCCGTGGTCAGGATTGAAGCCAGTTCGCTGGCGCTGTGAGGCAGCAGCTCTACCCGCTGCGCCACTCCCCCCCCCCCCCTCCCCTCCCCGTCATGCTCTCATTGTTAATCCCCATGCCCTCGATGTTAATTCACAGAAAGTGGAGGCTGAGCGGGCTTGGTTTTTGTTTCAGCGTGGTTGTGGTTGACCTAAACTCTCCAGGGAACCAGGAATCGTAGAGGTGCCAGTAACCCAGTGCATAGTGGAAAACGAGAGTGCTTAATTTTGCATGTCTGTTTCCCAACTCAGCCACTTCCACTATCTCTTGCAGCAATCTGTCCCGTAATTAAAGAATACAGGCGTAGATTATTTTCTAAATGGAGAGAGAATCCAGAAATCGAAGATGCAAAGGGACTTGGGCCTGCTGGTGCAGGACTCCCAAAATGTTAATCTGCAAGTTGAATCGGTAGTCAGGAAGGCAAACTCATTTATATCAAGAGGGCTGGAATACAAAAAGCAGAGCTGTAATGCTGAGGCTCTACAAGGCCGCATTTGGAGTACTGTGAGCAGATTTGGGCCCCATATCCGAGGAAGGATGTGCTGGCTCTGGAGAGTGTCCAGAGGAGTGTTTAAGAAGGAACTGCAGATGCTGGAAAATCGAAGGTACACAAAAATGCTGGAGAAACTCAGCGGGTGCAGCAGCATCTATGGAGCGAAGGAAATAGGCAACGTTTCGGGCCGAAACCCTTCTTCAGACTGATGCAGGGTGGGGGGCGAGGAGAAACATAGAAATTAGGTGCAGGAGTAGGCCATTCGGCCCTTCGAGCCTGCACCGCCATTCAATATGATCATGGCTGATCATCCAACTCAGTATCCCGTACCTGCCTTCTCTCCATACCCCCTGATCCCCTTAGCCACAAGGGCCGCATCTAACTCCCTCTTAAATATAGCCAATGAACTGTGGCCTCAACTACCTTCTGTGGCAGAGAGTTCCAGAGATTCACCACTCTCTGTGTGAAAAATGTTTTTCTCATCTCGGTTTTATAGGATTTCTCCCTTATCCTTAAGCTGTGACCCCTTGTCCTGGACTTCCCTAACATCGGGAACAATCTTCCTGCATCTAGCCTGTCCAACCCCTTAAGAATTTTGTAAGGAATTCAATGCGGTCCCCCTTAGGAAAAGAAAGGAAAAAGGAGGAGGAAGGAAAAAGGAGGAGGAGGAGCCAGAAGGCTGAGGGATGGGAGGTGACAGGATCTCCAGAGGAGGAATGATCCAAGGAATGAGTGGGTTAACGTATGGTGAGCGTTTGACGGCACTGGGCCTGTACTCGCTGGAGTTCAGAAGGGGGACCTCATTGAAACGTACAGAATAATGAAAGGCCTGGATAGAGTGGATGTGGAGAGGATGTTTCTACTGGTGGAAGAGTCTAGGACCAGAGGTCACAGCCGCAGAATTAAAGGGCGGTCTTTTAAAATAGGAGGTGAGGAGGAACTTCTTTAATCAGATGGTAATTAATCTGTGGAACTCATTGCCACAGAGGGCTGTGGAGGCCAAGTCAGTGGATAATTTTAAGTCTCAGAGAAAGACAAATTCTTGATTAGAACGGGTGTGAGGGGTAATGGGGATAAAGGCGGGAAAATGGGATGAGGAGGCAGAGATCAGCCATGATTAAATGGCGGAGTAGGCTTGATGGGCCGAATGGCCTAATTCTACTATAACTTGTGACCTTGTGATTGTAGTAAACCATTCTAATGGGGGGGGGGGGGGGGGGGGGGGGGGGGGGGGGGGGGGGGGGGGGGGGGGGGGATCCACAGTCACAGGACCGAGAAGAAAATTGCTTTTCCCGTTTTGGAGGGGAACTGAATCTTGGCCTTAGTTTAGTTTGGAGATACAGTGTAGTTTAGAGAGATTTAGCTAAACAAGCCAACCGAATAATGAGAGGTCTGGATGGAGTGAATGTGGAGAGGATGTTTCCACTAGGACCAGGGGTGCACAGCCTCAGAATAAAAGGATGTACCTCCAGAAAGGAGATGTGGAGGAATCTCTTTAGCCTGAGGGTGGTGAATCTGTGGAGTTCGTTGCCACAGATGGTGGTGGAGGCCAAGGTATTTTGGAGTGTTTTTAAAATGGAGATTGATAGGTAATGGTGAGACGAATTTACAAGGGGAAGGCAGGAGAATGGGGTTGAGAGGGAAAGATATCAGCCATGATCAAATGGCAGAACAAACTCGTTGGGCCGAATGGCCCAAATGTACTTCAATGACTTATGAACATGAAGGTACACAAAAATGCTGGAGAAACTCAGCAGGTGCAGCAGCATCTATGGAGCGAAGGAGATAGGCAGCGTTTTGGCCCAAAACGTTTCCTACCTCCTTCGCTCCATAGATGCTGCTGAATGGCAGTGCTTGATCGAATGGTCTACTCCTGCGCCTATCGTCTATTGTCTTGTCAGATACGATAGTGCTGTTTGACAAACGTTTAGATAGACACATGGATATGCAGGGAATGGAGGGATATGGATCACGTGCAGGCAGAGCAGATCAGTTTAGCTTGGTATCAGTTCGGCATGGACATTGTGGGCTGAAGGGCCTGTGCTGTTCTGTTCCATGTTCTATAAGACTGGGCATGACGAGCCTTATGTAGGCTTGTGGCCCATAACGTTGCCTATCTCCTTCGCTCCATAGATGCCGCTGCACCCGCTGAGTTTCTCCAGCATTTTTGTCTACCTTCGATTTTCCAGTATCTGCAGTTCCTTCTTAAACACTTATGAACATGATCTTAGTTTGGTTTCGAGATACAGAGTGTACACAGGGACTTCTGTCCACTGAGTCCATGCCGACCATCGATCACCCGTTCACACTAGTTCTATGCTATTCCTCTTTCTCATTCACTCCCGACGCAGTAGGGGTCATTTTTATTCAAGCCAATTAACCTGCAAACCGGCAGTTCTTTGGGATGTGAAAGGAAACCGGAGCGCCCGGAGGAAACCCTCGCGGTCACAGGGAGAAGATGCAAACTCCACACATGCGCGCACACATACACACACGCACACACACACAGAGACAGCGCCCAAGGTCAGGATTGAACCCGGGTCTCCGATGCTCTGGGGCAGCAGCTCTACCCGCTGTGCCACTGTACCTCCCATGGCGGAATCATTCCAGGGCGGCACGGTGGCGCAGCGGTAGAGTTGCTGCTTTACCGCGTCTGCAGCACCAGAGCCCCGGGTTCGATCCCAGGTACGGGTGCGGTCTGCACGGAGTTTGTACGTTCTCCCCGAGATCTCGTGGGTTTTCTCCGAGATCTTCAGTTTCCTCGCAGATTCCAAAGACGCACAGGGTTTATATGTTAACTGGTCTGGTATAAGTGCAAATTGTCCCCAGTGTGTGTGTAGGATAGCGTTAATGTGCGGGGAACGCTGGTCGGTGCGGACTCGGTGGGCCGAAGGGCCTGTTTCCACGCTGTATCTCTATATAATATAACCATATAACAATTACAGCACGGAAACAGGCCATCTCGACCCTTCTAGTCCGTGCCGAACACATATTCTCCCCCTAGTCCCATATACCTGCGCTCAGACCATAACCCTCCATTCCCTTCCCGTCCATATAACTATCCAATTTATTTTTAAATGATAAAAACGAACCTGCCTCCACCACCTTCACTGGAAGCTCATTCCACACAGCTACCACTCTCTGAGTAAAGAAGTTCCCCCTCATGTTACCCCTAAACTTCAGTCCCTTAATTCTCAAGTCATGTCCTCTTGTTTGAATCTTCCCTACTCTCAGTGGGAAAAGCTTTTCCACGTCAACTCTGTCTATCCCTCTCATCATTTTAAAAAACCTCTATCAAGTCCCCCCTTAACCTTCTGTGCTCCAAAGAATAAAGCCCTAAAACTAAACCCTCTACTAAAACTAAACTAAACCTTGCATTAACCATATTATATATTGGCACATGCAATATCCCGACATATTCTCCCTCCCATCCCCAACAGATTAACACTCCACATATACACAGACAGCACCCGAAGTCGGGTTCAAAGCCGGGCCTCTGGCGCTGTGAGGCAGCAGTTCTACCTGCTGCGTTGCCGTTCCGTTTACCTCCGGCTGGTAGAGCTGCTGTCGCACAGTGCCAGAGACACAGGTTCAATCCCAACCTTGGGTGCTGTGTGTGTGTGTGTGTGTGTGTGCGCGTGCGTGCGTGCGTGCGTGTGTGTGTGTGCGTGCGTGCGTGTGTGTGTGTGGTCCGCACGTCCTTCCTGTGACCGCATGCTTTCCTCTGGATGCTCCAGTTTCCTCCCATCGTGCCACCCACAATCTATGCCACAAATGAGTCACTTAGTACTTATGCTGGTGAAAGCAATTGGAGTCTTAGAGTGACACAGTGTGGAGACAGGCCCTTCGGCCCAACTTGCCCACACCGGCCAACATGTCCCAGCTACACTAGTCCCACCTGCCCGTATTTGGTCCATATCCCTCCAAACCCGTCCTATCCATGTACCTGTTTAACTATTTCTTAAACGTTTGGATAGTCCCAGCCTCAACTACCCCCTCCGGCAGCTCGTACCATACACCCACCATCCTTTGTGTGAAAAAGTTACCCCTCAGATTCCTATTAAATCTTTTCCTCTTCACCTTAAACCTATGACCTCTGGTCCTCGATTCACCTACTCTGGGCAAGAGACTCTGTGCGTCTACCCGATCTATTAAGATTTTATACAACTCAATAAGATCACCCCTCATAGAGACCCAGCCTGCTCAACCTCTCCCTGTAGCTCACGCCCTCTAGCCCTGGCAACATCCGTGTAAATCTTTTTCTGTACCCTTTCTAGCTTGACAACATCTTTCCTATAACACGGTGCCCACAACTGAACACAATACTCTAAATGCGGTCTCACCAACGTCTTATACAACTGCAACGTGACCTCCCAACGTCTATACTCAATACTCTTGACTGATGAAGGCCAATGTGCTGAAAGCCTTTTTGACCACCCGATCTGCCTGCGACTCGACCTTCAAGGAACCAATTATCACGGCCTTTTGTGGAACATTGGAAAAAACTGTCAGTACTTACACTGTCAATGAAAGGGCTCCCTTCTTTAACTGAAAGAAAATAAATGATAATCAGTTAATGACTCATCCGCAACTTGTTAAAAAGAAAGATGTTCTGAAACAGTTGAACTGGTTTCAACCGAATGCTGTCTGGATTAGACGGCTTTAGCTGCAATGAGTGTTTATTTTAGTTTAGTTTAGAGATACAGCGCGGAAACAGGACCTTTGGCCCACCGAGTCCACAACGACCAGCGATCACTCGCATCGTTGGAGTGTGGGAGAAAACCAAAGATCCCGGAAAAGTAACCAGAGAGCAGTCCTGAACTACCATCTGCCTCGTTGTGGAAGATTGCAACCTTCACGTGGTCCGCCCTGTTTCGACGAATGCAATCAACCCGGCGTGCACAATCAAATAAGATCAAATAGAACAAGTGGTCCTACAACTATAGGCTGTGCACGCCATACACAAGAAGAAGCAGATGGGATGAGAAGATTGAAACCTATCGAATAGTGAAAGGCCTGGATAGAGTGGATGTGGCGAGGATGTTTGCACTAGTGGGAGAGTCTAAGAGCAGAAGACACAGTCTCAGAATAAAAGGACAACTTTAGAAAGGAGATGAGGAGGAATTTCTTCAGTCAGAGGGTGGTGAATCTGTGGAATTCATTGCCACAGACGGCTGTGGAGGCCATGTGAATGGATATGTTTAAGGTAGAGATTGACAGATCCTTGATTAGTACGGGTGTCAGGGGGATATGGGGAGAAGGCAGGAGAAAGGGGTTGAGAGGGAGAGATAGATCAACCATGATTGAATGGCGGAGTAGGCTTGATGGTCTAATTCTTCTCTTCGGACTTGTGAACTTATGAAGAGGCTGCAACCTTCCAGATATTCTCAGCCAGCCTAAGGAGGAGCTCTACGCTAGAAGAAAATGTTGCACAGAAGCGATAGAGGAAGTGTGGAAAGATCTTCAGACTTGGGCATCATCCGTCTAGACAACTCTGTCTGTGTCTATAAACAGCACCAATTATCCCACCAGGTCTCCACAGGCAATCTGTGCCATACAGGGACTGTAATGTTGAGGCTCTATAAGGTACTGGTAAGGCCACACTTGGAGATGTTGCATTCAATTCCCTCGCCTATATTAATGATTTGGACAAGGGAATTGAATGCAACATACTTTTGCTTTTGTCAATCCTATCCAACAACAGATGGTTAATACAAGTCAAACACATTACAAGGGCATCTTGACATTATTCTATCTCACCTTTTCGGCGCCTTACGAAGGGTAAATCATGTCTGACGAATCTTATAGAATTTTTCGAGGATGTAACTAGTAGAGTGGATAAGGGAGAACCAGTGGATGTGTTATATCTGGACTTTCAGAAGGCATTCGACAAGGTCCCACATAAGAGATTAGTATACAAACTTAAAGCACATGGAATTGGGGGTTCAGTATTGATGTGGATAGAGAACTGGCTGGCAAACAGGAAGCAAAGAGTAAGAGTAAACGGGTCCTTTTTAGAATGGCAGGCAGTGACTAGTGGGGTACCGCAAGGCTCAGTGCTGGGACCCCAGCTATTTACAATATATATTAATGATTTGGACGCGGGAATTGAATACAACATCCCCAAGTTTGCGGATGACACGAAGCTGGGGGGCAGTGTTAGCTGTGAGGAGGATGCTAGGAGGTTGCAATAGGAGGTTGGATAGGCTGGGTGAGTGAGCAAATGCATGGCAGAAGCAGTATAATGTGGATAAATGTGAGATTATCCACTTTGGTGGCAAAACAGGAAAGTAGACTATTATCTGAATGGTGGCCGATTAGGAAAAGGGGAGATGCAACGAGACCTGGGTGTCATGGTACACCAGTCATTGAAAGTAAGCATGCAGGTGCAGCAGGCAGTGAAGAAAGCGAATGGTATGTTAGCATTCATAGCAAAAGGATTTGAGTATAGGAGCAGGGAGGTTCTACTGCAGTTGTAGAGGGTCTTGGTGAGACCATGCCTGGTGTATTGCGTACAGTTTTGGTCTCCTAATCTGAGAAAGGACATTCTTGCCATAGAGAGAGTACAGAGGAGGTTCACCAGACTGATTCCTGGGTTGTCAGGACTTTCATATGAAGAAAGACTGGATAGACTTGGCTTGTACTCCTTGGCTTGTAAGTATGCAGATGATACCAAGATAGGGGGTGTTGTGGATAATGAAGAGGATTTCCAAAGTCTACAGAGTGATTTAGGCCATTTGGAAAAAATGGGCTGAAAGATGGCATATGTAGTTTAATGCTCATAAATGTGAGGTGCTACACCTTGGCAGGACAAATCAAAATAGGACGTACGTGGTAAATGGTAGGGAATTGAAGAATACAGTTGAACAGAGGACCTGGGTATAACCGTGCATAGTTCCTTGAAGGTGGAATCTCATATAGATAGGGTGGTAAAGAAAGCTTTTGGTATGCTAGCCTTTATAAATCAGAGCATTGAGTATAGAAGCTGGGATGTAATGTTAAAATTGTACAAGGCATTGGTGAGACCAAATCTGGAGTATGGTGTACAATTTTGGTCGCCCAATTATAGGAAGGATGTCAACAAAATAGAGAGAGTACAGAGGAGATTTACTAGAATGTTGCCTGGGTTTCAACAACTAAGTTACAGAGATAGGTTGAATAAGTTGGGTCTTTATTCTCTGGAGCGCAGAAGGTTAAGGGGGGACCTGATAGAGGTCTTTAAAATGATGAGAGGGATAGACAGAGTTGATGTGGACAAGCTTTTCCCTTTGAGAATAGGGAAGATTCAAACAAGAGGACATGACTTCAGAATTAAGGGACAGAAGTTTAGGGGTAATATGAGGGGGAACTTCTTTACGCAGAGAGTGGTGGCGGTGTGGAATGACCTCCCAGTGGAAGTGGTGGAGGCAGGTTCATTAGTATCATTTAAAAATAAATTGGATAGGCATATGGATGAGAAGGGAATGGAGGGTTATGGTACGAGTGCAGGCAGGTGGGACTAAGGGGAAAGAAATTTGTTCGGCATGGACTTGTAGGGCCGAGATGGCCTGTTTCCGTGCTGTAATTGTTATATGGTTATATGGTACTCGCTAGAATTTAGAAGGTTGAGTGGGGATCTTATAGAAACGTACAAAATTCTTAAGGGGTTGGACAGGCTAGATGCAGGAAGATTGTTCCCGATGTTAGGGAAGTCCAGAACAAGGGGTCACACAGTTTAAGGATAAGGGGGAAATCTTTAAGGACCGAGATGAGAAGAGTACGGTGGCGCAGCGTCTCACAGCACCACAGACCCGGGTTCGATCCTGACTAAAACTGTCCCTAGTGTGTGTGGGATAGTGTTTGTGTGCGTGGATCATTAGTCTGCGCTGACTCGTTGGGCTGAAGGGCCCGTTTCCATGCTGTTTCTCTAAACTAAAATCTAAACACCCGGAGAAAACCCACGCGGGTCACGGGGAGAATGTACAAACTCCGTACAGACAGCACCGGTAGTCGGGATTGAACCGGGGGGTCCAGCGCTGTAAGGCTGCAACTCTACCGCTGCGCTACCATGCTGCCCCAACTCATAAGGTGTAGGAAGGGACTGCAGATGCTGGTTTAAACCGAAGATAGTCATAAAATGCTGGAGTAACTCAGCGGGTCAGGCAGCATCTCTGGAGGGAAGGAATGGGTGACGTTTCAGGGCGAGACCCTTCTTCAGACCTCATGATCACCCATTCCTTCTCTCCAGAGATGCTGCCTGTCCCGCTGAGTTACTCCAGCATTTTGTGGAGTCACATGGTGTTGTACTCCCTCTGCGTCATTTTTGTAAGATTCTGCATTTGAATGCAAGGTACCTACCTGGTGAATGTTGCTGATCCAATCTCAGTTCTACATACAAGGTGCACACGTATGGATATGAAGTAAGAACTCTGTCTCCTTGTTTAAACCGCAGTTCTGATATTCTTTCCCATTTACTTTTATCTTGTGGGTCAAGGAGTGAAGGAGAATATACGATCTCTTATGTGACACTTACAGGTTTGATTGCATGCAAAATAAAGCATTTCACTGAATCTAGGTAGATGGGACTAAACTACTAACCAAGTCTAGAGAGTCAAGGGTGTTTAAATGCCTTGGCCTACGCCATCTCCCAGTTGCCAAGCACTTTAATTCCCCTTCCCATACTGACGTTTCTGTCTCGAGCCCCCTCCCCTGTCAGAGTCACGGTGGCGCAGCGGTAGAGTTGCTGCCTTACAGCGCCGGAGACCCGGGTTTGATCCCGACTACGGGTGCTGCCTGTACAGAGCTTGTACGTTCTCCCCGTGACCTGCGTATGTTTACTCCGAGATCTTCGGTTTCCTCCCACACTCCAAAGACGTACAGGTTTGTAGGTTAATTGGCTTCGGTAAATGTAAAAATTGTCCCTAGTGGGTGTAGGATGGTGTTAATGTGTGGGGATCGGTGATCGGCACGGACCCGGTGGGTCTCTAACCTAAGCTAAACTAAAATGCAAATTGGAGGAACAGCACATCATATTTCGCTTGGGCAGTGGTATGAATATTGATTTCTTTAACTTCAAGTAGCCCTTGCACCCTCTCTCTCTCCATCCCTCCCCCCACCCTAGTCCTCGTATCAGTTTCACTTTCCTCCTGCTTCGCCGTTTGTATCCACTCATTATCACCTTCTCCGCAGCCCACAATGGACCATTGTGGGCTCCACCTTTCCTTCATCACCGTTGCTGTGCGCATATCATTCATTCAGTTGTTTAGTTCAGTTTAGTTTAGCTTAGAGATACAGCGGGGAAACTGAGTTTAGTTTAGAGATACAGCTTTGACCCACCGAGTCCGCATCGAACAGCGATCCCCGCACATTAACACTATCCTACACAAACGAGGGACAATTTACATTTATAAAAGACTATCAACCTATAAACCTGCACGTCTTTGGGGTGTGGGAGGAAACAGAAGATCTCGGAGAAAATCCACGCAGGTCACGGGAAGAATGTACAACCTCCATACAGACAACACCCACAGTCAGGATCGAACCTGGGTCTCTGGCGCTGAAAGCGCTGTAAGGCAGCAACTCTACCGCTGTGCCACCGTGCCGCCGGCATAGGGTTGTTCAATGTACCCTCTACATCTCTCGTTTCCCTCTCCCGACTCTCAGTCTGAAGTCTCAGATCTCGACCCAACATTTCACCTATTCCTTTTCTCCAGAGATGCTGCCTGACCCACTGAGTTACTCCAGCTTTTTGTACATATCTTCAATGAAATTCTTACTTGCAGCAGCACAACAGGCCGCAAATTCAGTAGTGAAAGATACCATGAGAAACAAAACAAAATCAATAAAGTTAAAAAAAAAAACACTATTGTTGCAAAAAACCCCAAATCGTTAGTGCAACCAAGCCAGTTTGTACTTCGGTTTAGTTAGTGTTGCGTAGTTTTTACTTTTAGACTTCAGAGATACAGCATGGAAACAGGCCCTTCGGCCCAACAGGTCCATGCTGACCAGCGATCATCGTGTATACACTACCTCTTCTTCCGTATGGCGTGCACAGCCTAATGTTGTAGGTCAACGTTCTATCTGATCTTGTTTGTGCACGTCGGGTTCATTGCATTAGTCGAAACAGGGTGGACCACGCAAAGGTTGCAATCTCCCACCCTCCGTGTACACACTAGCACTATCCCACACACTGGGGACAATTTACAATTTTTACCAAAGCCAATTAACCTACATACCTGTACGTCTTTGGAGTGTTGGCGGAAACGGGAAAACCTGGAGAAAACCCACGTGGTCACGGGGAGAACGTACAAACTCCATGCAGACAGCACCTGTGGTCAGGATCGAACCCGGGCCTCGGGCGCTGAGCGGCAGCAACTCTACCACTGCTGCCCCATTGGTTTCTGCAAATTGTAAAATTGGCACTAGAGTGTAGGATAGTGCTAGCGTACGGGGTGATCGCTGATCGGCGCAGACTTGGTGGGCCAAAGTGCCTGCTTCCGCGCTGTATCTCTAAAGTCTAAAAGAAAAAAATTACACAACACAAAATGTAATGTATAAACTGTCTTGGTGGCACTAACAATTTTGGACTTTGGTGTCTTTCACTACAGGGTTTGCAGGCCTGTTGCGCTGCTGCAAGTAAGAATTGAATTGAAGATGGACACAAAAAGATTGAATAACTCAGCGGGTCAGGCAGCATCTCTGGACAATAGCAATAGGTGACGTTTCATGTCGGGATCCTTCTTCAGTCCGAGAGTCACGGGAAAGGAGAATGGTCGCAGAACAAAAGAATGAAAGATATGCAGGCAGCCACAATGATCAAGGAAAGCTGGAGCCCATGATAGTGGGGATTTCACGCTGTACAGTATCTCTAAGTTCTAAGGTGGACGGCATTATCCTCACAGAAGTTGGGACAAGCAGAAAAGGATACACGGGAAGATGGTGAAATGAACGGTGGTAAACGGCTGTAGATTGTCCAGATTTCCAAGCACTGCACGGATACAATCCTGTAACAAAGCAACGTTAATTAAGATGAGAATGCAGGAAATCTTTCCCCAATGTTGGGGGAGTCCAGAATCAGGTAGAGTTGCTGCCCTGGAATTAATCCTGACGACAGTTGCTGACAGGACGGACGTTGCAGCGTTCTCCCTGGGCTGGGCTTGTATTCACTGGAATTTAGAAGGATGAGAGGATATCTTATAGAAACATATAAAATTCTTAAGGGTTTAGACAGGCTGGAGGCAGGAAAACTGTTCCCGATGTTGGGGGGAGTCCAGGACCAGGGGTCACACAGTTTAAGAATAAGGGGTCGGCCATTTAGGACTGAGATGAGGAAAAACGTTTTCACCCAGAAAGTTGTGAATCTGTGGAATTCTCTGCCACAGAAAGCAGTGGAGGCCAATTCGTATCGTATGTGTATGTGACAAATAAACTTGACTTGACTTGGCTTGACTTGACTTCAATGGATGTTTTAAAGATTGTTCCTGATGTTAGGGAAGTCCAGGACAAGGGGTCACAGCTTAAGGATAAAGGGGAAATCCTTTAAAACCGAGATGAGAAGAACTTTTTTCACACAGAGAGTGGTGAATCTCTGGAACTCTCTGGCACAGAGGGTAGTTGAGGCCAGTTCATTGGCTATATTTAAGAGGGAGTTAGATGTAGCCCTTGTGGCTAAGGGGATCAGGGGGTATGGAGAGAAGGCAGGTACGGGATACTGAGTTGGATGATCATCCATGATCATATTGAATGGCGGTGCAGGCTCGAAGGGCCGAATGGCCTACTCCTGCACCTAATTTCTATGTTTCTATGTTTCTAAAGAGAGAGTTAGATTTAGCTCTTAGGGCTAACGGAATCATGGGGAGAAAGCAGGAATGGGGTACTGATTCTGGTTGATCAGCCATGATCATATTGAATGGCGGTGCTGACTCAAAGGGCCGAATGGCCTTCGCCTGCACCTATTTTCTATGTTTCCATGAGACATAATGAACTGCAGATGCTGGGATAGGCAGAAAATGCTGGAGTAACTCAGCGGGACAGGCAGCATCTCTGGAGAGAAGGAATGGGTGACGTTTCGGGTCGAGACCCTTCTTCAGACTGACGTTAGGGGAGTGGACGGTACAGATATAAAATGTAGTCGGTCGGAAAACTGGCAAGGGGGAGGGGATGGAGTGAGAGGGAAAGCAAGGGCTACTTGAAGTTAGAGAAGTCAATGTTCATACCGCTGGGGTATGAGCTGTCCAAGCGAAATATGAGGTGCTGTTCCTCCAATTTGCACTGGGCCTCACTCTGACAATGGAGGAGGCCCAGGACAGAAAGGTCAGTGTGGGGATAATCATGTAATTCTCGAATGTAATCATGTGTTGTCTTTCTGATGACTGGATAGCATGCAACAAAAGCTTTTCCCTGCACCTCGGTAAACTAAACTGAACTAAACAGAAAGTGTTCAACAAAATGGTCGCTGAGTCTACATTTGGTCTCGCTGATGGCCAGGAGGCCTCAGCAGGAACATCAATTTGGTCATCTAACACCTTTCAAGGATAGGGGTTTGACTACCGTACCCAGGCTGGTTAATGTGGCTTTATAATCAGTGCGGCTGGCTCATAACTGACACCAACATTTCCACCTTCCCACTTGGTTCAGGAATTCTTCTATTTAACCAGTAAGAAGGTACAGGAGCCTGAAAATTGTAATGTCCAGGTTCAGGACCAGTTGTTTACAGTGTACTATATCTACATATTCTGCTGTGCTGCTGCAAGGAATAATTTAATTGTTCTATCTGGGACGTATGGCGTCTGGAACGGAATACTTTATTGTCAGATATGACAAGGCACAGTGGAATTCTTTGCTTGCTTACCCAAGGTATGCAAATAGTCGCCGCATAAAGGGCAGTGACAAAGTTACCGGGTACACTGACTCCTCCCTTTGTCCCCCATCCCCCCACAGTGGTTGCCCCAAGACGGGTCCCCATGTCTTTTGTTCTCCCCCCTGTCCATTGTTCTTCCCCTGCCCCCCCCCTCCCTCACGGCAGCCCCCCCCCCCCCCCCCCCGCCGGGTCCTCCATTGTTCTTCCCCATAAGACGCTCTCGACTTAAATACCAATTGAATGAACTGTTTTCAAAAACATTTGAACCTACCTGCAACTCTTTCCTGACGAGCTCTCTGTTGAATCCCAAGTCTTCCCTGAAAAAACAAAAAAGGCTTTGACAATGTGCTTCCAAATGTCCCCACGTCGAATCCCATGTAAAGTCAATAGATCTATTTGGGACGGGCACATGGATAGGGACGTTTTAGAGGGATATGGGCTAATAGTGAGATTTGAAAGTTACAGGTACTTCGGAATAACATCACCAGCTATTAATCCTGGACTAGCCACATAAAAGCAATAGCCAAGAAAGCACACCAACACTACTACTTCCTCAGAAGGCTTAGGAGGTTCAGCATGTCCCCAACAACCCTCACCAACTTCTACAGATACGCGGCAGAAATGATTTTATCGGGATGCACCTCAGCACGGTTTGGGAACAGCTCCGTCCAATACCGCAAGGAATTGCAGAGTCGTGGACACAGCCCAGACTGTCACACAAACTGACACACACCTCCACATTCAGGGACAGTTTCTTCCCGGTTGTTATCACACAACTGACCCGTTCTAACAGCAACTGGACCTCCTGACCTCCCATCTACCTCATTGGAGAGCTTCGAACTATCTTTAATCAGACATTAAAAAAAAAAAAAATATTAGATGTGAGTACAATACAGTGGTGCCTTTTTACAGGTTCCCAAAATTATGTTAACATAATACATTCTCTGTACAACATCATTTTTTTAAAAACATTTTTTAAAGAGAGAAATAAGAAAGAAAGAGATAGTAAAGAATAGAGGAAAGTCTAGTGTGAGTGAATAAAAAGGAGGAAAAAGAGATAGTGAGGAAAAGAAATAAGCAAGAAAAGAAAGCAGGAGGGAGATTATCAAATCGCCGCAGGGAGATGAGTTTTCATATTATTGATCACTTTCCATACCTGAAACCTTTATTTTTTACGATACTGTTGCACCACATGAATCCAAGAAATCAATAAATGGAGACCAACTCGTTAAGAATTGGACTTGTTTGTCTATTAGGAGGAGTCTCATTTCTTCCAGGTGTGCCGTGTCCAACATATTACTAATCCACATTTTAAGCGTTGGTATAGTAGCATTTTTCCAAATCAGACTTTATCTTGTACTAAATGTTATACCCGTTAGCCTGTATCTATACACTGTGAACAGCTTGATTGTAATCATGTATAGTCTTTCGCTGACTGGATAGCGCGCAACAAAAAGCTTTTCACTATATCTCAATACACTTGACAAACTTAATAAACTCAACTAAATGGGACTAGTTTGGATCGGGTGTCTTGGTTGGCGTGGTTGAGTTGTGCTGAAGGTGCTGTATGACTCTATGTTTTGTGCGACACAGTGGCTCAGCGGTAGACTTACTGCCTTACAGCGCCAGAGACCTGGGTTCGATCCTGACTACGGCTGTTGACTGTACGGACTTTGCATGTTCTCCCTGGGCTGGGCTTGTATTCAGTGGCGGACTGGCCAGGGTGTCTGCTTGCCCGATGGCAAGTGGGCCCCTGATGAATTCAGTGATAGCAAGTGGTGGCAAGTGGGCCCCTGTTAAATGATAGCATTGTAGTTGTGGGTGGGCCCCCTTTGTCTCCTGGCAACCAATGTTTTTAGACCCAGTCCGTCACTGCTTGTATTCACTAGAATTTAGAAGATGATCTTATAGAACCATAAAGAATTCTTGAGAGATTGGACATACTGGATACAGGGAAAAAAATCGTCCCGATTTTGGGGAAGTCCAGAACCAGGGGTCACACACGGTTTAAGAATAAGGGGTCGGCCAATTAGGACTGAGAAGATGAAAAAAAAATTCACCCAGAGAGTTGCGAATCTGTGGAATTCTCTGCCACAGAAGGCAGTGGAGGCCGATTCACTGGATGTTTTCAAGAGAGAGTTGGATTTAGCTCTTGGAACGGGGTACTGATTTAGGATGATCAGCCATGATCATATTGAATGGCGGTGCTGGCTCGAAGGGCCGAATGGCCTAATTCTGCACCTTTTTTCTATGTTCCTGTTTCTCCCCGTGACCACGTGGGTTTTCTCCAGCTGCTCCGATTTTCTTCCACATCCCAAATAA
Organism: Leucoraja erinaceus; assembly: GCF_028641065.1. Taxonomy (NCBI): domain Eukaryota; kingdom Metazoa; phylum Chordata; class Chondrichthyes; order Rajiformes; family Rajidae; genus Leucoraja; species Leucoraja erinaceus. Next base: position 47,183 of record NW_026576514.1, on the reverse strand, counting down.
GTGAAGATTTGTTGGTTAATTAGCTTAGGTTAAATTGTAAATTGGCCCTAGTGTGTGCGGGATAGTGCTAGTGTATGGGATGATCGCTTGTCAGCTTGGACTCGTTGGGCCAAAGGGCCTGTTCACACGGTGTATCTCTAAAGTCTAAATTAATGTCTCTACAATTGGGATGAGTCACTCGGCAAACAATGGTTCCGAATCAGACCAGGTTAGATTTGCATTATGTACAAAAGGTACAAAAGAATATGAGAATGGTGGTCAAACTGTCTAACCTCTGCCTCAGATGAGTAACATGCGATGCATTGCGTTAACTCCCACGCACCATATGTAAACGGTTGTGTTTTAGTGGCATGACGTTAGTTTAGTTCAGAGACGCAGCATGGAAACAGGCCCACATCGACCAACGATCACCGTTCACACTAGTCCTATGTTATCCTGCCCTCGCATCCTACACACCATCGCAATACGGTGGCACAGCGGCACAGCTACTGCCTTTACGGGTTCGATCCTGGCTACGGGTGCTGTCTGTACGGAGTTTGTACGTTCTCCCCGTGACCCGAGATCTTCGGTTTCCACCCGCACTCGAAAGACATACATGTTTGTATGTTAATTGGCTTTGCTTAAGTGTAAATTGTCCCCTGTGTGTGTAAGATAGTGTTAATGTACAGGGTTTGCTGGATTGTGCGGACTCGGTGGGCCGAAGGGCCTGTTTACCCGCTGTGTAACTCTAAACGAAAGTAAACTATACTCTGGGGCATGCATATATTTGACATGTCTGAAGAAGGGTCTCGACCTGAAATGTCACCCATTCTTTCTATCCAGAGATGCTGCCTGTCCTGCTGAGTTACTCCAGCTTTTTGTGTCTACGGTTTAAACCAGCATCTGCAGTTCCTTCCTACATATATTTGACAATCTGTCCTGAACCTAACACACTGATGCATTCGTATAGAAAGCCCATCAATGCATCTAGTTCCTTCCAAGTTTTGGAATATTGAAAAATACTCTCATCTGCAGGTGTATCTCCCTACCCTCGGTACAAGAACTGTTCCAGAGCCGCTGTCTGAAAAAAGCTCTGGGAATAGCTAAGGACAAACTGCACCCCCTCCACACACACCTGAATCTCCTGCCATCAGGCAAGAGATAACGTAGCATCAAAGCCGGGACTACCAGACTGCTAAACAGCTTCCTGCCACAGGCTGTGAGGCTGCTAAACAGTCACTCCACCTGATTCTGCAGCTTTGCACTGACAATTTAATAACTCTGGCACTGGCCACTTAAATCAGCTGCCCTGGACATTTTAATGACTGTTTTTACAGTATTTTAATGTTGCTGTTTTACCTGCTTTTAACTATTTATACTGTTTCATCAGGGACTGGATAGTTTTTACTGTTATTATGTGTGAAATGTTTAAGTTTCATGTGCGATGCTCCGGTATTCCCTGGGAAACGTCTTCTCATTTTGCACTGTGCAACTGTTGCTTTGCAAGATGACAAGAAAGGTTGATTATTGATTGTACAGTAGAGAGCACATTGACTGGTTACATTGGCGGCCTGGTCCGGCAACTCGAAGGCTTAGGAACGAAGGAGATTAGAGAGAGAGGTGGACACTGCCCCGTCCATCAGGTGTACTAACCTCCTCAACATCGAAGGGATCTACAGGTGATACTGCCTCAAAAAGGCAGCGACCCACACCATCCTGGCCACGCTCTCATTTCACTCCTACCATTAGGAAGAAGGTACAGGAGGTGGGGGCGCTGCAAGCCGGCGCCACGTCAGCAGCGTGTCCGTTTTTATCAACTTTTTTTGTTTTTTTAGTATGTATTAAAGTATGTTTTTAATGTTTCTTTGTGTGTCTTGTGTGGGTGGTGGTGTGGTGGGGTAAGGGAGAAACCGTTTCGGTCGCCTCCTCCATGGAGAGGCGACTTTTTCCAGGTCGCCTCCCCCGTGGCCTAACAACGAGGATCGGGCGGCCTTTCCCGGAGATGCGCCCGGAGCTTCAGCGGACTCTCGGCATGGAGCGGGCGAGCCCACGCTGGGGCGAGCCGGAGGGGAACGCTCCGTTTAGCCGGCCCGCGGCAGCCGGCAGCCTGAAAAAACGTGGTCTGCACAGTTTCAGCTGGCGCGGCGTCTACAGCCCGGGATCCCGCGTGGGGGACCCGGGAGAAGAAGGAGCTTCCACCGCCGGCCCGCGGCCAACTTCTACCGCGGACCCGGCGTGGACTTACCATCACCCCTAGAGGAGAGCTTCGACAGCCGGCCCTGCGGTCTGCGGTGCTTCTGGCTGCGGCGGGGACTTTAAATCTTCGACCGCCGGCCTGCGGCCTACACCAACCTAAAGCCGCAGTCTCCGGTGAGGAAGAGCCAATCCTGGACTGACTCTGGACTCTGGTCCCGGCCACGGGAGGAAATGGAGGAGGACTGGCCATATTTTGTGCCTTCCACCACAGTGATGAATGCTGTGGTGGATGTTTGTGTTAAATTTTTATTGTGTATTGTGTGTTTTTTATCATTGTACCGCTGCTGACAAATTCATTTCACTTGCACTTTATGTGCAATGTGACGAATAAAACAGATTGTATTGTATTGATTATAGGAGCCTGAAAACCGTGACCTCCAGGTTCAGGAACAGCTTCTTCCCAACAACCATCAGGCTATTGAACACGATGAACTCCAAGTAAACTCCAAACTACCTTCATTTCACTAGGGACTTGTTTTTTTTTTGCCTTTGCATTATGTTGCTTGTTTTTTACTATTGAACATATTTTTGTTGTTTATTATGGTGGCTACCGAGTACATGCAAACTGCAAATGCTGCTTTAAACCCAAGATAGACACAAATGTATCTGTTTACCTTAATTATCTGTTGTGCTACTTAGTTTATTTGATTGGAGATACAGTTTTGTTTTTAGTTTAGAGATACAGCGCAGAAACAGGCCCTTCGGCCCACCGGGTTCGCGCCAACCAGCGATCCCCGCACATTAACACTACCCCACACACACCAGGGACAATTTACACTGATACCGTCAATTAACCTAAATTGGAGGGACAGCACCTCATATTTCGCCTGTGCAACTTACACCCCAGCGGTATGAACATACACTTCTCTAACTTCAAGTAGCCCTTGCTATCCCTCCCTCTCCATGTCCTTCCCCTTCCCAGTTCTCCGAAGAGTCTGACAGTCTCCGACTATATTTTATGTTTGCTTTGCTGTTAGCTTCTCCCAACTAACAATTATCGATTCTACATTTTCCTTGACATTCATTCTCTTTGTCCTATTTTCACACCTTACACTTCCTTATCTATGCACCGCCCACTCCCCTGACATCAGTCTGACGAAGGGTCTAGACTCAAAACATCACCCATTCCTTTTCTCCTGAGATGCTGCTTGTCCCGCTGAGTTACTCCAGCGTTTTGGTTCTGTATGACTATGTCTCGCTCGGTTTTGTCGTGCCTCTCCTCTCTTCCAGCTTCCTACCCACCTTCCAGCTTTGGTCATGAAATTAAAAAAAATTAAATTTTAAACATATTCTTCTCGTTTCATCTCTGGCCTTTGTCCAAACATTTGCCTATCAAAACTCACCCACCGACCTCTGCCTCACTTATATCTGGATAACGTTTAACATTTAAAAGCCATTTGAACAGGTACATGGATAAGAAAGTATCCTGAGAGGAAAAGTGTCATTGAATTGAATATTTAAGATGGCACAGAGGCTGGTAGAGTTGCTGCCACACGACAACAGTGACCCGGGTTCGATCCAGACTGTACCTCAGTGCATGTGACTATAATATAAACTAATCTTTAGTCAGAGGGTGGTGAATCTGTGGAACTCATTTCCACAGAGGGCTGTGGAGGCCAAGGCAAGCATTGTCTACGGAGGGCGCTCAGCATCGCTAAGGACTGCTCTCACCCCAACCATGGACTGTTTACCCTCCTACCATCCGGGAGGCGCTACAGGTCTCTCCGTTTGCGAACCAGCAGGTCGAGGAACAGCTTCTTCCCGGCGGCTGTCACTCTACTCAACAACGTACCTCGGTGACTGCCAATCACCACCCCCCCCCGGACACTTATTATTATTTATTCAAATCATTTGCAATGTCGCTCTTCCAGGGAGATGCTAAATGCATTTTGTTGTCTCTGTACTGTACACTGACAATGACAATTAAAATTGAATCTGAATCTGAAGTCAGTGGATATTTTTAAAGGCAGAGGTAAACAAATCCTTGATTAGAACGGGTGTCAAGGGTTATGGGGAGAAGGCAGGAAAATGGGACGAGGAGGCAGAGATCATAGAAACATAGAAACATAGAAATTAGGTGCAGGAGTAGGCCATTCGGCCCTTCGAGCCTGCACCGCCATTTAATATGATCATGGCTGATCATCCAACTCAGTATCCCGTACCTGCCTTTTTTCTCCATACCCTCTGATCCCCTTGGCCACAAGGGCCACATCTAACTCCCTCTTAAATATAGCCAATGAACTGGCCTCAACTACCCTCTGTGGCAGAGAGTTCCAGAGATTCACCACTCTCTGTGTGAAAAAAGTTCTCCTCATCTCGGTTTTAAAGGATTTCCCCCTTATCCTTAAGCTGTGACCCCTTGTCCTGGACTTCCCCAACATCGGAAACAATCTTCCTGCATCTAGCCTGTCCAACCCCTTAAGAATTTTGTAAGTTTCTATAAGATCCCCTCTCAATCTCCTAAACTCTAGAGAGTATAAACCAAGTCTATCCAGTCTTTCTTCATAAGACAGTCCTGACATCCCAGGAATCAGTCTGGTGAACCTTCTCTGCACTCCCTCTATGGCAATAATGTCCTTCCTCAGATTTGGAGACCAAAACTGCACGCAATTCTCCAGGTGTGGTCTCACCAAGACCCTATACAACTGCAGTAGAACCTCCCTGCTCCTATACTCAAATCCTCTTGCTATGAAAGCCAACATGCCATTCGCTTTCTTTACTGCCTGCTGCACCTGCATGCCTACCTTCAATGACTGGTGTACCATGACACCCAGGTCTCGCTGCATCTCCCCCTTTCCCAATCGGCCACCGTTTAGATAATAATCTGCTTTCCCGTTTTTGCCACCAAAATGGATAACCTCACATTTATCCACATTAAACTGCATCTGCCAAACATTTGCCCACTCACCCAGCCTATCCAAGTCACTTTGCAGTCTCCTAGCATCCTCCTCACACCTAACACTGCCCCCCAGCTTAGTGTCATCCGCAAACTTGGAGATATTGCCTTCAATTCCCTCATCCAGATCATTAATATATATTGTAAATAGCTGGGGTCCCAGTACTGAGCCTTGCGGTACCCCACTAGTCACTGCCTGCCATTGTGAAAAGGACCCGTTTACTCCTACTCTTTGCTTCCTGTTTGCCAGCCAGTTCTCTATCCACATCAATACTGAACCCCCAATGCCATGTGCTTTAAGTTTGTATACTAATCTCTTATGTGGGACCTTGTCGAAAGCCTTCTGAAGTCCAGATACACCACATCCACTGGTTCTCCCCCTATCCCACGCTACTAGTTACATCCTCGAAAAATTCTATAAGATTCGTCAGACATGATTTACCTTTCGTAAATCCATGCTGACTTTGTCCAATGATTTCACCACTTTCTAAATGTGCTGCTATCCCATCTTTAATAACTGACTCTAGCAGTTTCCCCACTACCGATGTTAGGCTAACTGGTCTGTAATTCCCCGTTTTCTCTCTCCCTCCCTTCTTAAAAAGTGGGGTTACGTTTGCTACCCGCCAATCCTCTGGAACTACTCCAGAATCTAAGGAGTTTTGATCAGCCACGATTGAGTGGAGGAGTGGACCCGATGGGCCTAATTCTACTCCTATAATGTGAACTAAAAGTAGAACTATGGCACAGAGAGGCCACATGCATAAGGGATCCATCTAGTCAAGCGTCAAGAGAGTTTTATTGTCATGTGTCCCAGATAGGACAATGAAATTCTTGCTTGCTGCAGCACAACAGAATATGTGAACATAATACAGAACAGGAGATAAAAGTTCACTGTGTCTATATACCATAGACCATATATATATATATACACACAATAAATAAACAGACAGCAGGGTGGGAGATAAAGAAAGAGGACATCATGAGAGGACTGGAACGGGTAGACGCACTGAGTCTCTTGCCCAGAGTAGGTGAATCGAGGACCAAAGGTCATAGGTTTAGGGGGAAGGGAAAAAGATTTTTTAGGAATCTGAGGGGTAATTTCTTTACACAAAGTACGGTGGGTGTATGGTACGAGCTGCCAGAGGTGATAGTTGAGGCTGGGACTATCCCAACATTTAAGAAACAGTTACATTTAAGAAACAGGTACATGGATAGGACAGGGTACACAAAATTGCTGGAGAAACTCAGCGGGTGCAGCAGCATCTATGGAGCGAAGGAAATAGGCGACGTTTCGGGCCGAAACCCTTCTTCAGACTGATGGGGGGTGGGAGAGGAGAAGAAAGGAAAAAGGGGAGGAGGAGGAGCCCGAGGGCGGGGGGATGGGAGGAGACAGCTCGAGGTTATAAGGAAGGGGAGGAGACAGCAAGGGCTAGCAAAATTGGGAGAATTCAACATTCATGCCATCAGGATGCAAGCTGCCCAGGCGGAATATGAGGTGCTGTTCCTCCAATTTCCGGTGTGGATAGGACAGGTTTGGAGGGATATGAACCAAACACGGGCAGGTGGGACCAGTGTAGCTGGGACATGTTGGCCGGTGTGGGCAAGTTGGGCCAAAGGGCCTGTTTCCACTCTACGACTCTATCTTAGATGACCTAGAATGGAAAGCCTTATCTTGGGATCACATGCATCAGAGACAGAAACATTGAAAGTAGTTGATGTTATCTTTAGCAGTAGAGGGTGGTAGGACATATAGTCCAGATAACTGTGGGAGAGAGAAAAACAGTGTGAACTTTACCATCAGTTCCGTGAGTTTCCAGTAGTTCATGTTTATCTGGTGCAGATTGTGATCAAATAAGGGCCAGACAGATAGGTGAGAATCGGGTAATTCCTGTAATTCTATCTTGATAAGCAATCAGAACAGTACAGCACAGGAGAATCAGCACAGGAGCAATCAGAACAGTACAGCACGGTCTGAAGAAGGGTTTCGGCCCGAAACGTTGCCTATTTCCTTCGCCGGAGTCTGAAGAAGGGTTTCGGCCCGAAACGTTGCCTATTTCCTTCGCTCCATAGATGCTGCTGCACCCGCTGAGTTTCTCCAGCTTTTTTGTGTAACCACCAGTACAGCACAGGAACAGGTTACACTAATCTCCTCTGCCTGTGTTGTACCTGATCCTTATCCCTCCACATCCATGCGGCTCTCTAAACACCTCTTCAACACCATTATTGTGGTGAGGAAAAACCTTTTTCACCCAGGGAATTGTGAATCTGTGGAATTCTCTGCCACAGACAGCAGTGGAGGCCAATTCACTGGATGTTTTCAAGGGATATAGCTCTTAGGGCTAACGGAATCAAGGGATATCGGGAGAAAGCAGGAACGGCGTACTGATTCTGGATGATCAGCAATGATTATATTGAATGGCGGTGCTGGCTCGAAGGGCAGAGTAGCTTACTCCCGCACCTATTTTTCTAGAATCAGGCAGAGCTGGTGGCTTACAGTGAGCTTACCTGATGTGGTGGCTGTAACGCAGCTTGAGCTTGTAAACAGTCCGCCCCGCATGGATGAACCGTGTCTCAGGCAGAGGGTATGTGAAGGCTTTCAGAGCCATTGGGCTGCAACAGGTAGGAGACAGGAATCATCCACTGGTAGAGACATAGAGTGATACAGCATGTAAACTAGCCCTTCGGCCCAACTTGACCACACCAACCAATATATCCCAGCTGCCCTAATCCCACCTTCCCGTGTTTGGCCCATATCCGTCCAACCCGTCCTATCCACGTACCTGTCTGTTACTTAAATGTTAGGGTAGTCCCAGCCTCATCTACCTCCTCAGGCAGTTCGTTCCATACACCCACCACCCTAGAAACATAGAAAATAGGTGCAGGAGTAGGCCATTCGGCCCTTCGAGCCTGCACTGCCATTCAATATGATCATGGCTGATCATCCAACTCAGTATCCTATACCTGCCTTCTCTCCATACCCCGATCCCTTTAGACACAAGGGCCACAGGCCCTTCGTCCCACCCAGTCCGCACCGACCAGCGATCACCCCGTATACTAGAACTCTCCCACCCACAAGGGACAATTTACAGATGGCAATTATGCTACAAACCTGCACGTCTTTGGGTGTGTGGGAGGAAACCGGAGCACCTGGAGAAAACCCACGCAGGTCACAGGGCGAACGTACAAAAACTCCACACCGACAGCACCCATAGTCAGGATCGAACCCGGGCCTCTGGTGCTGTGAGGCAACAAGTCTACCGCTGCACCACCGTGCCTACGGCTTTTTGCCACAAGCCTACATAAGGCTCATCATGCCCAGTCTTATAGAACATGGAACAGAACAGCACAGGCCCTTCAGCCCACAATGTCCATGCTGAACTGATACCAAGCTAAACTGATCTGCTCTGCCTGCACGTGATCCATATCCCTCCATTCCCTGCATATCCATGTGTCTATCTAAACGTTTGTCAAACAGCTCTATCGTATCTGACAAGACAATAGACGATAGGCGCAGGAGTAGACCATTCGATCCAGCACTGCCATTCAGCAGCATCTATGGAGCGAAGGAGGTAGGCAACGTTTCGGCCGAAACGTTGCCTATCTCCTTCGCTCCATAGATGCTGCTGCACCCGCTGAGTTTCTCCAGCATTTTTGTGTACCCTCATCATAGGTTAACCTACTTATTCCTGGGATCATTCTTGTAAACCTCCTCTGGACCCTCTCCAGTGCCAGCACATACTTCCTCAGATATGGTGCCCAAAATTGCTCACAATATTCCAAATGCGGCCTGACCAGCGCCTTGTAGAGCCTCCGCTTACATCCCGGTTTTTTAATACAAGCCCCCTTGAAGTATGTAAATGCTAGCATTGCTTTTGATTTCTTTACTACCGATTCGACTTGCAGATTAACGTTTTGGGAATCCCAAGTCCCTTTGCAGCTCTGATTTCTGGATTCTCTCTCCATTTAGAAAATAGTCTACGCCTTTATTCCTACTACCAAAATGCATGACTCCACACTTTGCTACACTATATTCCATCTGCCACTTCTCCGCCCACTCTCCCAACCTGTCCAAGTCCTTCTGCAGAGTCCCTGCTTTTTCTACACTACCTGCCCCTCCATCAATTTTCGTATCATCCACAAACCTGGCCACAAAGCCTTCAATCCCCTCATCCAAATCATTAATACACAACATATAGATCATGGCTAATCTATTTTTCCCTCTCAACTCCATTCTCCTGCTTTCTCTCCGGTAGCTTTGACACCCGTACTAATCAAGAACTCATGAATCTCCGCAATGACTTGGCCTCCCACAGCCGTCTGTGGCAATGAATTCCAGATTCACCACCCTCTGGCAAAAGAAATTCCTCCCCCATCCCCATTCAGAAAAGGAACGTCCTTTTCTTCTGAGGCTCTGCCCTCTGGTCCCACACTCTCAGAGTTAACGCCACAGTTAAGCACGGCCATAGCAGCCAAGGTTTGCCAGCCCTGCGCAAGACTCAGTCGACATGCCAACCCTTACCCCATTGCCCACACTGTCCTACCGACGTTTGTCTAACCGGCTCAATGTACCAGCCATGACAGAGCACAGACCTATCACAGGGCCAAGAGTGTTCCCACCCACCACCAGGGTCTGTTCTACCAGAGGGCCCCATTTACCCCTCAATAACCCCAACCATATTTACCCCTCAGTTCCCCATTTACCCCCCTGGGCTCCATTTACACCCCAGGGCTCTTATCCCTCAGGTCCCCATTTATCCCTCACATCCCCATTTCCACCCCTCCCCACCACCACCCAAGGGGAGGGCATTTACTCCTCACTATCCCAGGGCCACATTTCCCCCCAGGGCCCTATTTACTCATTATCCCAGGGTCCCCATTTACCCCCAGGTCCACATTTACCCCCAGGTCCACATTTACCCCCAGTGCCACATTTACCCCCAGGTCCACATTTACCCCCAGTGCCACATTTACCCCCAGGTCCACATTTACCCCCAGTGCCACATTTACCCCCAGGTCCACATTTACCCCCAGTGCCACATTTACCCCCAGGTCCACATTTACCCCCAGGGCCACATTTACCCCCAGGGCCACATTTACCCCCAGTGCCACATTTACCCCCCAGGTCCACATTTACCCCCAGGGCCACATTTACCCCCAGGTCCACATTTCCCCTCAGGGCCACATTTACCCCCAGGTCCCTATTTACCCCTCAGTTCCACATTTACCCCCAGTTCCACACTTACCCTCAGGTCCCTATTTACCCCCCAGTTCCACATTTACCCTCAGGTCCCTATTTACCCCCCAGTTCCACATTTACCCCCAGTTCCACATTTACCCTCAGGTCCCTATTTACCCCTCAGTTCCACATTTACCCCCAGTTCCACATTTACCCTCAGGTCCCTATTTACCCCTCAGTTCCACATTTACCCCCAGTTCCACACTTACCCTCAGGTCCCTATTTACCCCCAGTTCCACATTTACCCCCAGTTCCACATTTACCCTCAGGTCCCTATTTACCCCTCAGTTCCACATTTACCCCCAGTTCCACATTTACCCTCAGGTCCCTACTTACCCCTCAGTTCCACATTTACCCCTCAGTTCCACATTTACCCTCAGGTCCCTATTTACCCCTCAGTTCCACATTTACCCCCAGTTCCACATTTACCCTCAGGTCCCTATTTACCCCCAGGCCCCTATTTACCCTCAGGTCCACATTTACCCCCCAGGTCCACATTTACCCCCAGTTCCACATTTACCCTCAGGTCCCTATTTACCCCCAGGTCCACATTTACCCCCAGGGCCACATTTACCCCCAGGGCCACATTTACCCCCAGGGCCACATTTACCCCCAGGTCCACAGTTACCCCCCAGGTCCACATTTACCCCCAGGGCCACATTTACCCCCATGTCCCTATTTACCCCCCAGGGCCCTATTTACCCCCAGGTCCACATTTACCCCCAGGGCCACATTTACCCTCAGGTCCCTATTTACCCCCCAGGTCCACATTTACCCCCAGGGCCACATTTACCCTCAGGTCCCTATTTACCCCCAGGTCCACATTTACCCTCAGGGCCACATTTACCCCCAGGTCCCTATTTACCCCCAGGTCCACATTTACCCCCAGGTCCCTATTTACCCCCAGGTCCACATTTACCCCCCAGGTCCCTATTTACCCCCAGGTCCACATTTACCCCCAGGTCCACATTTACCCCCAGGTCCCCATTTACCCCCAGGGCCCCATTTACCCCCAGGTCCCTATTTACCCCCAGTCCACATTTACCCCCAGGTCCCTATTTACCCCAGGGTCCACATTTACCCCCCAGGTCCACATTTACCCCCAGGGCCACATTTACCCCCCAGGTCCACATTTACCCCCCAGGGCCACATTTACCCCCCCAGGTCCACATTTACCCCCAGGGCCACATTTACCCCCCCAGGTCCACATTTACCCCCAGGGCCACATTTACCCCCCCAGGTCCACATTTACCCCCAGGGCCACATTTACCCCCCATGGCCACATTTACCCCCCCAGGTCCACATTTACCCCCAGGGCCACATTTACCCCCAGGGCCACATTTACCCCCAGGTCCCTATTTACCCCCAGGGCCACATTTACCCCCAGGTCTACATTTACCCCCAGGGCCACATTTACCCCCAGGTCCCTATTTACCCCCAGGGCCACATTTACCCCCAGGGCCACATTTACCCCCAGGTCTACATTTACCCCCAGGGCCACATTTACCCCCAGGTCCCTATTTACCCCCAGGGCCACATTTACCCCCAGGTCCACATTTACCCCCAGGGCCACATTTACCCCCAGGGCCACATTTACCCCCAGGTCCCTATTTACCCCCAGGGCCACATTTACCCCCAGGTCTACATTTACCCCCAGGACCACATTTACCCTCAGGTCCAAATTTACCCCCAGGTCTACATTTACCCTCAGGTCCAAATTTACCCTCAGGTCTACATTTACCCCCAGGTCCACATTTACCCCCAGGTCCACATTTACCCCCAAGTCCCTATTTACCCTCAGGTCCACATTTACCCCCAGGTCCACATTTACCCCCAAGTCCCTATTTACCCCCCAGGTCCCTATTTACCCCCAGGTCCACATTTACCCCCAAGTCCCTATTTACCCCCCAGGTCCCTATTTACCCCCAGGTCCACATTTACCCCCAGGGCCACATTTACACCCAGGGCCACATTTACACCCAGGGCCACATTTACCCCCAGGTCCACATTTACCCCCAGGTCCACATTTACCCTCAGGGCCACATTTACCCCCAGGTCCCTATTTACCCCTCAGTTCCACATTTACCCCCAGTTCCACACTTACCCTCAGGTCCCTATTTACCCCTCAGTTCCACATTTACCCTCAGGTCCCTATTTACCCCCCTCAGTTCCACATTTACCCCCAGTTCCACATTTACCCTCAGGTCCCTATTTACCCCTCAGTTCCACATTTACCCCCAGTTCCACATTTACCCTCAGGTCCCTATTTACCCCTCAGTTCCACATTTACCCCCAGTTCCCCACTTACCCTCAGGTCCCTATTTACCCCTCAGTTCCACATTTACCCGCAGTTCCACATTTACCCTCAGGTCCCTATTTACCCCTCAGTTCCACATTTACCCCCAGTTCCACACTTACCCTCAGGTCCCCATTTACCCCCCAGTTCCACATTTACCCTCAGGTCCCTATTTACCCCTCAGTTCCACATTTACCCCAGTTCCACATTTACCCTCAGGTCCCTATTTACCCCCCAGGCCCCTATTTACCCTCAGGTCCACATTTACCCCCAGGTCCACATTTACCCCCAGTTCCACATTTACCCTCAGGTCCCTATTTACCCCCAGGTCCACATTTACCCCCAGGGCCACATTTACCCCCAGGGCCACATTTACCCCCAGGGCCACATTTACCCCCAGGTCCCCATTTACCCCCCAGGTCCACATTTACCCCCAGGGCCACATTTACCCCCATGTCCCTATTTACCCCCCAGGGCCCTATTTACCCCCAGGTCCACATTTACCCCCAGGGCCACATTTACCCTCAGGTCCCTATTTACCCCCAGGTCCACATTTACCCCCAGGGCCACATTTACCCTCAGGTCCCTATTTACCCCCCAGGTCCACATTTACCCTCAGGGCCACATTTACCCCCAGGTCCCTATTTACCCCCAGGTCCACATTTACCCCCAGGTCCCTATTTACCCCCAGGTCCACATTTACCCCCAGGTCCCTATTTACCCCCAGGTCCACATTTACCCCCAGGTCCACATTTACCCCCAGGTCCCCATTTACCCCCAGGGCCCCATTTACCCCCAGGTCCCTATTTACCCCCCAGGTCCACATTTACCCCCAGGTCCCTATTTACCCCCAGGTCCACATTTACCCCCCAGGTCCACATTTACCCCCAGGGCCACATTTACCCCCCAGGTCCACATTTACCCCCCAGGGCCACATTTACCCCCCAGGTCCACATTTACCCCCAGGGCCACATTTACCCCCCAGGTCCACATTTACCCCCAGGGCCACATTTACCCCCCAGGTCCACATTTACCCCCAGGGCCACATTTACCCCCCATGGCCACATTTACCCCCCAGGTCCACATTTACCCCCAGGGCCACATTTACCCCCAGGGCCACATTTACCCCCAGGTCCCTATTTACCCCCAGGGCCACATTTACCCCCAGGTCTACATTTACCCCCAGGGCCACATTTACCCCCAGGTCCCTATTTACCCCCAGGGCCACATTTACCCCCAGGGCCACATTTACCCCCCAGTCTACATTTACCCCCAGGGCCACATTTACCCCCAGGTCCCTATTTACCCCCAGGGCCACATTTACCCCCAGGTCCACATTTACCCCCAGGGCCACATTTACCCCCAGGGCCACATTTACCCCCAGGTCCCTATTTACCCCCCAGGGCCACATTTACCCCCAGGTCTACATTTACCCCCAGGGCCACATTTACCCTCAGGTCCAAATTTACCCCCAGGTCTACATTTACCCTCAGGTCCAAATTTACCCTCAGGTCTACATTTACCCCCCAGGTCCACATTTACCCCCCCCAGGTCCACATTTACCCCCAAGTCCCTATTTACCCTCAGGTCCACATTTACCCCCAGGTCCACATTTACCCCCAAGTCCCTATTTACCCCCCAGGTCCCTATTTACCCCCAGGTCCACATTTACCCCCAAGTCCCTATTTACCCCCAGGTCCCTATTTACCCCCAGGTCCACATTTACCCCCAGGGCCACATTTACACCCAGGGCCACATTTACACCCAGGGCCACATTTACCCCCAGGTCCACATTTACCCCCAGGTCCCTATTTACCCCCAGGTCCCTATTTACCCCCCAGGTCCCTATTTACCCTCAGGGCCACATTTACCCTCAAGTCCCTATTTACCCCCAGGTCCACATTTACCCCCACGGCCACATTTACCCCCAGGGCCACATTTACCCTCAGGTCCCTATTTACCCCCAGGGCCACATTTACCCCCCAGGGCCACATTTACCCCCAGGGCCACATTTACCCTCAGGTCCCTATTTACCCCCAGGGCCACATTTACCCCCCAGGTCCACATTTACCCCTCAGGGCCACATTTACCCCCAGGGCCACATTTACCCCCCAGGTCCCTATTTACCCCCAGGTCCCTATTTACCCCCAGAGCCACATTACCCTCAGGTCCCTATTTACCCCCCCCAGGGCCACATTTACCCTCAGGGCCACATTTACCCCCAGGGCCACATTTACCCCCCCCCAGGTCCCTATTTACCCCCCAGGTCCACATTTACCCCCAGGTCCCTATTTACCCCCCAGGTCCCTATTTACCCCCAGAGCCACATTACCCTCAGGTCCCTATTTACCCCCAGGGCCACATTTACCCCCAGGGCCACATTTACCCCCAGGGCCACATTTACCCCCAGGGCCACATTTACCCCCCAGGGCCACATTTACCCCCAGTCCACATTTACCCCCCAGGTCCCTATTTATCCCCAGGGCCACATTTACCCCTCACTACAGGGGAGGGAGGGGGCATTTACCCCCAGGGCCACATTTACCTCCCCAGGGCCACGTTTACCCCCAGGTCCACAGTTACCCCCCAGGTCCACATTTACCCTCAGGGCCACATTTACCCTCAGTTCCACATTTACCCTCAGTTCCACATTTACCCTCAGTTCCACATTTACCCCCAGGTCCACATTTACCCCCAGGGCCACGTTTACCCTCAGGGCCACATTTACCCCAGTTCCACATTTACCCCCAGGTACCTATTTACCCCCAGGTCCACATTTACCTCCATGTCCCTATTTACCCCCAGGGCCACATTTACCCACAGGTCCCTATTTACCCCCAGGTCCACATTTACCCCCAGGGCCACATTTACCCACAGGTCCCTATTTACCCCCAGGGCCACATTTACCCACAGGTCCCTATTTACCCCCAGGTCCACATTTACCCCCAGGGCCACATTTACCCCCAGGTCCACATTTACCCCCCAGGACCACATTTACCCCCCCAGGTCCCTATATACCCCCAGGGCCACATTTACCCCCAGGGCCACATTTACCCCCAGGTCCACATTTACCCCCAGGTCCACAGTTACCCCCCAGGGCCACATTTACCCCCAGGTCCACATTTACCCCCAGGTCCACATTTACCCCCAGGTCCCCATTTACCCCCAGGTCCACATTTACCCCCAGGTCCACATTTACCCCCAGGTCCACATTTACCCCCAGGGCCCACATTTACCCCCAGGGCCACATTTACCCCCAGGTCCACATTTACCCCCAGGGCCACATTTACCCCCAGGGCCACATTTACCCCCCCAGGTCCACATTTACCCCCAGGTCCCCATTTACCCCCAGGTCCACATTTACCCCCAGGTCCACATTTACCCCCAGGGCCACATTTACCCCCAGGGCCACATTTACCCCCAGGTCCCTATTTACCCCCAGGGCCACATTTACCCCCAGGTCCACATTTACCCCCAGGTCCCTATTTACCCCCAGGGCCACATTTTACCCCTCACTACAGGGGAGGGAGGGGGCATTTACCCCCAGGTCCCCATTTACCCCCCCAGGTCCCCATTTACCCCCAGGTCCACATTTACCCCCAGGGCCACATTTACCCCCAGGGCCACATTTACCCCCAGGGCCACATTTACCCCCAGGTCCCCATTTACCCCCCAGGTCCCCATTTACCCCCAGGTCCACATTTACCCCCAGGTCCACATTTACCCCCAGGTCCACATTTACCCCCAGGGCCACATTTACCCCCAGGGCCACATTTACCCCCAGGTCCCCATTTACCCCCCAGGTCCCCATTTACCCCCAGGTCCACATTTACCCCCAGTCCACATTTACCCCCAGGTCCACATTTACCCCCAGGCCACATTTACCCCTCACTACAGGGGAGGGAGGGAGGGGGCATTTACCCCCAGGGCCACATTTACCCCCATGTCCACATTTACCCCCAGGGCCACATTTACCCCCAGGGCCACATTTACCCCTCAGGGCCACATTTACCCCCAGGTCCACATTTACCCCTCACTACACGGAGGGAGGGGGCATTTACCCCCAGGGCCACATTTACCCCCAGGTTCACATTTACCCCCAGGGCCCCATTTACCCCAGGTCCACATTTACCCCCAGGTCCACATTTACCCCCAGGTCCACATTTACCCCTCACTACACGGGAGGGAGGGGGCATTTACCCTGCCCCGGGGCCGGGTTGAGGGATGCTGGGGGACAGACAGCTGGTTTCAGTCAGTGGAGGCTCAGCCCAAAGCCGCCATTTTGTCGTCGTCGTCGTGATCCCGCCGAGGGCCACGTGCCCCCACCCCCCCCCTGCCCGCTGACGTCACTGAACTCCGCCCACACGCGTCACCGACACGATTACCCCGCCCCCCCGCTGACGTCACTGATCTCCGCCCACACGCGTCACCGACACGATTACCCGCCCCCATTGGCGTTCAACATCACTGACCCCGCCCTTATTGATCCCGCCCCTACGTCATTGACCCCGCCCTTATTGATCCCGCCCCTACGTCACTGACCCCGCCCCTATTGATCCCGCCCCACGGATGGTCTACGTCATTGACCCCCGCCCCCTTGTTTGGATCCCGCTTAATTACGTCACTGGCTCCACCTTCGGGCCACGCCCCCGCCCATAGGCCCCGCCCCGTCACTGGGCAACGCCCCCCCCCCTCCCCCAGAGCTCTCAGGGAGGGGGCAGGGTGGGGGGGATGGGAGAAGGGAGGGGGGAGGGTGGGGGGAAGGGAGGGGGAAGGGTGGGGGAAGGGAGGGGGAAGGGTGGGGGAAGGGAGGGGGAAGGGTGGGGGGAAGGGAGGGGGAAGGAGGGGGAAGGGAGGGGGGAAGGGAGGGGGAAGGGAGGGGGAAGGAGGGGGGGGAAGGGAGGGGGAAGGGAGGGTGGGGGAAGGGTGGGGGAAGGGAGGGGGAAGGGAGGGGGAAGGGAGGGGGAAGGGAAGGGGAAGGGGGGAGAAGGGTGGGGGAAGGGTGGGGGAAGGGTGGGGGGAAGGGAGGGGGAAGGGGGGAAGGGGGAAGGGAAGGGGGGGGAAGGGGGGGGAAGGGAGGGGGAAGGGAGAAGGGGGGGGAAGGGTGGGGGAAGGGAGGGGGAAGGGGGGGGAAAGGGGGAAGGGAAGGGAGAAGGGTGGGGGAAGGGTGGGGGAAGGGTGGGGGAAGGGAGGGGGGAAGGGGAGGGGGGAAGGGGGGGGGAAGGGAGAAGGGTGGGGGAAGGGTGGGGGGGGAAGGGTGGGGGAAGGGTGGGGGGAAGGGAGGGGGAAGGGAGGGAGGGGGGAAGGAGGGGGGAGGGTGGGGGAAGGGAGAAGGGTGGGGGAAGGGGGGGGGAAGGGTGGGGGGGGGAAGGGTGGGGGAAGGGAGGGGGGAGGGGGAAAGGGTGGGGGAAGGGGTGGGGGATGGGTGGGGGAAAAGGAGGGGAGGGGAGGGGGGAAGGTGGGGGAAGGGAGGGGGAAGGGAGGGGGAAGGGAGGGGGAAGGGGGGGGAGGGGGGGGAAAGGAGGGGGGAAGGAGGGGGGAAGGGTGGGCGAGGTAGGTGGGTGGGGGAAAGGAGGGGGAAGGGAGGGGGAAAGGTGGGGGAAGGGAGGGGGAAGGGAGGGGGAAGGGAGGGGGATGGGAGGGGGAAAGGAGGGGGGAAGGGTGGGGGAGGTAGTAGGGGGGGAAAGGAGGGGGAAGGGAGGGGGAAAGGTGGGGGGGGGGGGAGGGGGAAAGGGTGGGGGAAGGTGGGGGAAAGGGAGGGGGAAGGGAGGGGGGATGGGAGGGGGAAAGGGAGGGGGGAAGGGTGGGCGAGGTAGGGTGGGGGGGAAAGGAAGGAGGGGGAAGGGAGGGGGAAAGGTGGGGGAAGGGAGGGGGAAGGGAGGGGGAAAGGTGGGGGAAGGGAGGGGAAGGGTGGGGGAAGGGAGGGGGATGGGAGAAGGAAGGGTGGGGGAAGGGAGGGGGAAAGGTGGGAAAAAAAAAAAATAAAAAAAAAAAAAAAAAAAAAAAACAAAAAAAAAAAAAAAAAAAAAAAAAAAAAAAAAAAAACAAACAAAAAAAAAAAAAAAAAAAAAAAAATACAAACAAAAAAAAAAAAAAAAACCCAAAAAAAAAAAAAGGAAGGGAGGGGGAAGGGAGGGGGTGGGGGGGGAGGGAGGGGGAAAAGTGGGGGATGGGAGGGGGAATGGTGGGGGAAGGGGTGGGGAAAGGTGGGGGAAGGGAGGGGGGGGAAGGTGGGGGAAGGGAGGGGAAGGGTGGGGGAAGGGAGGGGGATGGGAGAAGGAAGGGTGGGGGAAGGGAGGGGGGGCAAGGTTGGGGGAAGGGAGGGGGAGGGAGGATGAAGGGAGGGGGGAGGGAAGATGAAGGGAGGGGGGAGGGTGGGGGAAGGGGAATAATGAAAGGGCTTGGATAGAGTGGATGTGGAGAGGATGTTTCCACTGATGGGAGAGTCTAGGACCAGAGGGCACAGCCTCAGAATTAAAGGGCGCTCTTTTTGAAAGGTGTGAGGAGGAATTTCTTTAGTCAGAGGGTGGTGAATCTGTGGAACTCATTGCCACAGACGGCTGTGGAGGCCAAGTCAGTGGATATTTTTAAGGCAGTGATAGACAAATTCTTGATTAGAACGGGTGTCAAGGGTGTTGTGGGGAGAAGGCAGGAAAATGGGATTAGGAGGCAGAGATCAGCCATGATTGAATGACGGTGGGCTCGATGGGCCGAATGGCCTAATTCTACTCCTGCGACTTGTGGACATGTGAAGATGCTGGGATTATTCAGCCGAGCAGGCAGCATCTGTGGAGAGAGGATGTTTCAGGACAGTGGCATTTCAGCAGATGCGTGATGCAGCGGATAGAGTTGCTGCCTCACGCCGCCAGGGATCCGGGTTCCATCGCAACTACGGGCGCTGTCTGTACGGAGTTTGTACGTTCTCCCCGTGACCTGTGTGGATTTTCTCCGAGATCTTCGGTTTCCTCCCACACTCCAAAGACATACAGGTTTGTACGTTAATTGGCTTGGTATAAATGTAAAATTGTCCCTTGTGCCGTGGTCGGGATCGAACCCGGGTCCCTGGCGCTGGGAGGCAGCATCACTACCGCTGTACCACCGTGCCGCTCCACGTAACGTAATTAATGTATGTACAGTGGAACACAATGAACTGCAGATGCTGGTTTACAAAAAAAAGGTGCTGGAGTAATTCAGCGGGTCAGGCAGCATCTCTAGAGAGCATGGACAGGTGATGTTTCAGGTCTGAAGAAGGATTAGGTTTATTGAGGTACAGAGAAAAGATTTGTATTGTGTGCTATCCAAACTTATCGGGTATACCGTACATATATGCAATCAGCTCGCTAGGATAAGCAGAGTAAAGGGGAAGATACAGAGTGCAGAATATAGTTCTCAGTGCTCTGGAAGTGCCTGTGGACTTGGAGACCGGCCCGGAGCTTCAAGACGCAAGCGCGGCGCGGCTTACCATCGCGGAGTGAGCGATCCTTTGCCGAGGATTGCTGTGGAAGTGCTCCAATCGCAGGGCCTGCGGACTTTAACACCGTGAAGCCCGCGGTCTCCGGTAAGGAGAGGCCGACTCGGGAGCTCGTGTTCCAATCCGTCCTGACGCCAGAGTTTCCTTCATCCCGACGAGAAGGCTCGAACATCGGACCGTCGGCAGCAGCGAACTGCAGAGGGTTCAAGGCCCCGACCACCACGGGTGAACAAAGGAGGAAGATGACTGAACTTTATTGCCTTCCATCACAGTGGGGAATGGTGGATTCCACTGTGGTGGATGTTTATGTTCAATTTATTGTGTATTGCGTTCTTTTATTTGTATGGTAACCCAAATATCACTGGACCTTAATTGGTGCATGTGGCAATAAGCGAGTTCGGTATTCCGAAAAACGCAAGGAATCATGGGAGTTGTCAAAGGACACAAGCGATAAAAATTCTGCCTGTCTCGCCAGGTTAACCTACAGCCCTGCCTGGACTGACGGGACACCAGCCCGGAGCTGTGGAGTTAGCGCTGCTTCTCCGCGCTGGCTGTGGGCCTGGGGGTGCCGCTCCCGTCTGACTCCCGACGTCTCTGGCCGCCCCTGGACCGGGAGGTGGGGGGGGGCACTCGGGTGGGGACGGGGATGGCCCAGTGGCGGTTCGACAGCGATTGCGGTTCGGCAGACCCGGGATCGATCCTGGCTGCGGATGAGGCGCAGGTCTATGTCCATGCTCCGGCACGGCTGCCAAGTGTTTTTCGCTTGTGACCTATGTCCTGGGCATGTGCAGTCGGAATACCGAACTTGCCTATGAACCTGAACTTGAACTTGTAGTGCATCAACTACATAGGCAAAATCCAAAGTCCGCCATGTGGGCTGCACAGTGGCACAGTGGTAGAGTCGCTGCCTCACAGCACCAGAGACCCGGGTTCGATCCCGACTACGGGTGCTGGCTGTACGGAGTTTGTACAATCTCCCTGGGACCATGTGGGTTTTCTCCAGGTACTCTGGCGCACCTTATTTCACCCTTGCCATCGGGAAGACAGTGCAGGAGCCTGAAAACTGTAACATCCAGGTTCAGGAGCAGCTTCTTCCCTACCCACTACCACCTCAAATTAGCTCTGAACTGCATTCAGTGCCCTCCATAATGTTTGGGACAAAGACCCATCATTTATTTAATTGAAAAACAAAAATCACATGTGGTTAAAGTGCACATTGTCACGTTTTAATAAAGGCTATTTTTATACATTTGCTTTCACCGTGTGGAAATTACAGCAGGTGCATGGTGAAACCAAAATGTATAAAAATGACCTTTACTAAAATCTGACAATGTGCACTTTAACCACATGTGATTTTTGTTCTATTACAAATCTCAAATTGTGGAGTACAGAGGCAAATAAATAAATGATGGGTCTTTGTCCCAAACATTATGGAGGGCACTGTGTATATATGTGTGTGTGTGTGTTTGTATGTGTCTATATATACACACATTGAACTTTTTTTTTCTCATTTATCATATTGTTTACAGTGTACTATGTTTACATATTCTGTTTTGCTACTGCAAGGAAGAATTTCATTGTTCTATCTGGGACACATGACAATAAAACACTCTTGTCTCTTGATCGATGGTCAGGGCGGACATGGTGGGCTGAAGGGCCTGTTTCCGCCCCGTATCTCTGAAGTCTAAAGTAAAGGTGAATTGGACAGGAGGCAACCTTATAGAAGGACCATTGAGAAGCCAAGCCGATAACGGAGGCTTAAGAAGGGTCCCGACCCGAAAGATCACAGAGGGAGTGAATGGGTGAGCTATCACAAGGTTAAATGGATAAGAAAGAGCCTTCTGTGTCGTCATACAAGAACAAAGGCTTGTCGCCTGACTCTATGACTCTAGAGCCAAGTCTGGAGAAGGATCCTGACCCAAAATGTCACGGTAATGAGCGGAGTCATTCTCTACAATTGGCTAGTAGGAAATAACAAATCTGCAGTCACCTTATCCATGCCCTTCAGTGATATGGAGAGATATAGAACAGGTGAATGAGAAATATGCAAAGAGTACTGATGATAAAGGAAACAGGCCATTGTTACTTATTGGTCAAGGTGGAGATAGATGCAAAATGCTGGAGTAATGCCCCTGTCCCACCTGCGGTTCCCGGAGGTTGCAGGTGGTTGCCGGAGGTTGCAGGTAGTGGAAGCAGGTTGGGAGACTGACAAAAACCTCCGGGAACCTCACGGAAACCTTGGGTGGGGCGCAAAGTCTCCAGAGGTTTCCATTCATGTTTCCTAAGTGGGACATAACTCAGCGGTTCAGGCAGCATCTCTGGAGAGAAGGAATGGGTGACGTTTCGGGTCGAGACCCTTCTACAGGCTGGCTTGGGATTAGCACGAGAGTACTGCAACACCCGCTTTTCGCCACATCACCGTCTACATCTCTCGTTTCCCTTTTCCCTAACCAGCCCTCTTCAGCGCCTCTACTTCCTGAGAAGATTACGGAGAGTTGGTTTGTCAAGGAAGACTCTCTCTAACTTCTACAGGTTCACAGTAGAGAGCATGCTGACCGGTTGCATCGTGGCTTGGTTCGGCAACTTGAGCGCCCTGGAGAGGAAGAGACTACAAAAAGTAGTAAACACTGCCCAGTCCATCATCGGCTCTGACCTTCCTTCCATCGAGGGGATTTATCGCAGTCGCTGCCTCAAAAAGGCCGGCAGTATCATCAAAGACCCACACACCATCCTGGCCACACACTCATCTCCCTGCTACCTGCAGGTAGAAGGTACAGGAGCCTGAAGACTGCAACGTCCAGGTTCAGGAATAGCTACTTCCCCACAGCCATCAGGCTGTTAAACCTGGCTCGGACAAAACTCTGAACATTAATAACCCATTTTCTGTTATTTGCACTTTATCAGTTTATGTATTCATGTGTATATATATTTATATTATGGTATATGGACACACTGATCTGTTCTGTAGTAAATGCCTACTATGTTCTGTGTGCTGAATTTCATTGTCCTATACAGGGACACATGACAATAAACTCACTTGAACTTGAAAGATGGCTTTGAAACTAATACCACGACTTGTGTGAAGGAGGGACGGAGAGAGAGGGGGTGCAAGGGTCACTTGAAGCTAGAGGAATCAATATTCAAACTGCTGGGTGGTCACGGAAGATGGACACAAAAAGCTGGAGCCCCTTCTTCAGACTTATCTCCAGAGTTGCTGCCTGCCCCGCTGAGTTACCCCAGCTTTTCGAGTCAATGTTTGGTTTAAACCAGCATCTGCAGTTCCTTCCTACACATTGTACGTGTTCAAATACCGTTTGACTGTTGTTACACCCAATATACTTGTTATACGCAACTATCTCCTGTGGCAGCTCGTTCCATACACTCATCACCCTCTGTGTGAAAACATTGCCCCTCAGGTACCTATTAAACCACCTTAAACCTACCATATGTTATAGAGTGATACAGTGTGGAAACAGGCCCTTCGGTCCAACATGCCCACACCGGCCAACAATGTCCCAGCTACGCTAGTCCCACTTTCCTGCGCTTGGCCAATATCATTCCAAACCTGTCCTATCCATGTACCTGCCCAAATGTTTCTTAAAAATTGGGACAGTCCCAGCCTCAACTACCTCCTCTGGCAGCATGTTCCATACACTCACCACCCTCTGTGTGAAAAGGATTCCTATTAAATCTTCTCCCCCTTCACTTTGAACCTATGTCCTCTGGTCCTCGATTCCCCTACTCTGGGCAAGAGACTCTGTGCGTCTACCCGATCTATTCCTCTCATGATTTTGTACACCTCTATAAGATCGCCCCTCATCCTCCTGCACTCGAAGGAATCGAGACCCAGCCCTGCTCAACCTCTCCCCGTAGCTCACACCCTCTAGTCCTGGCAACACCCTGGTAAATCTTCCCTGCTACCCTTTTCCTGCTTCCATCTTGTTATTGAACCAGCACCTGCAGTTCCTTCCTCCACCACTGTGTTTGTAAGCTGCCAGAGTGAAATAGGAGGTGTTTATTTTCGTATAGTTTGGAGATACAGCACGGAAACAGGCCCTTCGGCCCATCGGGTCCGTGCCGACCAGCGATCCCCGCACACTAACACCATCCTACACACACTAGGGACTATTTTTACATTTCCCAGGCCAATTTACCCGCGTACATGTACGTCTTTGGTGTGCAAGGTGCTGTTCATATTTATTGTTTTTAAACCAACACTTTTACCTACACTTTTCAGATCTGTATAAACATCCTGTTTGTGTGAGGATGGAATTTTAAAAACGAGTGCGATGCTGATGTTTCCTAAGCGCCCGAAGACTCTCTCACCGAGAGAAGGCTTACTGGAAAGCCGACCAAAACAGGATGTGTGTGGGTAGGTATCTTAACTCCAGCTGCCTCTGACGTCCTTCTGCATTCGGTAGCAGCGCGGAGACCTGTTTTCACCTCGGTCTCACCACCCTGGGATTTTCTACCCCGCCTCTCCTCTCCCGCCCGCACTGAGACTTTTCGTAAATGAGACGCTTCTGGGCCTCTGGACTTTTTTCAGTTTCTTTCCGACAACATTTGATTTTTCCCCTCTCTCTCTCTCTCTCTCTCTCTCTCTCTCTCTCTCTCTCTCTCTCTCCTCTCTCTCTCTCTCTCTCTCTCTCTCTCTCTCTCTCTCGCTCTCTCTCTCTCTCTCTCTCTCTCTCTCTCTCTCTCTCTCTCTCCTCTCTCTCTCTCTCTCCTCTCTCTCTCTCTCTCTCTCTCTCTCTCTCTCTCTCTCCCTCTCTCTCTCTCTCTCTCTCTCTCTCTCTCTCTCTCTCTCTCTCGCTCTCTCTCTCTCTCTCTCTCTCTCTCTCTCTCTCTCTCTCTCTCTCTCTCTCTCTCACTCTCTCTCTCTCTCTCTCTCCTCTCTCTCTCTCTCTCTCTCTCTCGCACTCTCTCTCTCTCGCTGTCTTCCTCAAGTGAATAGATAGGGTGGATGTGTACACTCTGGAGTTTAGAAGGATGAGAGGGTATCTCATTGAAACATATAAGATTGTTAAGGGCTTGGACACGCTAGAGGCAGGAAACATGTTCCCGATGTTGGGGGAGTCCAGAACCAGGGGCCACACACACAGTTTAAGAATAAGGGGTAAGCCATTTAGAACGGAGACGAGGAAACACTTTTTCTCACAGAGAGTGGTGAGTCTGTGGGATTCTCTGCCTCGGAGGGCGGTGGAGGCCGGTTCTGTGGATGCTTTCAAGAGAGAGCTAGATAGGGCTCTTAAAGATAGCGGAGTCAGGGGATATGGGGAGAAGGCAGGAACTGATTGGGGATGATCAGCCATGATCACATTGAATGGCGGTGCTGGCTCGAAGGGCCAAATGGCCTACTCCTGCACCTATTGTCTATTGTAAGAAGGAACTGCAGATGCTGGTTTAAACTGAAGATTGACGCAAAATAACTGATACCTCAACTGGTACATGTGACGATAAACTGTTGTTGAAACCTTAAAAAGCCGGAGTAACTCAGCAGGTCAGGCAGCATCTCTGGAGAGAAGGAATGGGTGACGTTTCGGGTCGAGACCCTTCTTCGGACTGGGTCTTTTAGGAATAAATAGGGTATTTTTAGTAGATGGCTAGATGCACAGAGTCTTTTCAGATCAGATAGAATAAAGAATAGACTAGAGTCTTGGCAATATATAGGTTAAATGCACATTTAAATTCCTACATCTTCATAGGAATAGATATGGTAAATAAATGCACAGGGTTTTTATAGGTCTTTCTAAAGGGGCTGTCCCACTGCGGCAACCTAATTGGCAAGTTTAGAAGAGTTTAGGAGAGTTTCAAAAAATGACATGTTGAAGACCTCCTTCAACTATGTTGAAGACCAGCTTCCACTATCTACAACTAACTTCGGGAAATTTGGACACCGAATAGTGGAGAGTGAAGATGACCTCCTTCGACCTCCCTTTGACTATGATGAAGACTACCTTCGACTACCCCCTCGGTTACCTACGACTAACATGCCGACCTCCACCGACCTACTTCGACTAAACCTACGAGTAAAGAAAATATCGATTTTTTTCCATGGCGACCTTTTTTTACTCGCGGGGACTTTTCAGCATGTTGGAAAACACGCCGCGGCCTAGCTGAGGCCTCGAGTACGCGGGGACCACTCTCGAGCATGAAGGAGAGCTACAAAGACCTCCTAGGACCTCGTGTGGAGTATGCGAGTATGAGTCGAGGGCAGAACTCGCGGATGAGGTCGCCACTGTGGGACAGCACCTTAAGTCTGAAGAAGGGTCTCGACCCGAAGCGGCACCCATTCCTTCTCTCCAGAGATGCTGCCTGTCCCGCTGAGTTACTCCAGCGGGACAGGCAGCATCTCTGGAGAGAAGGAATGGGTGACGTTTCGGGTCGAGACCCTTCTTCAGACTGGTTAGGAATGAGAGATGTGCAGAGATGAAGAACTATGAATGAAAGATATGCAAAAAAGTGACCTTAATGGTAAAGGAAACAGGCCATTGTTGGCTGTTTGTTGGGTGAGAACGAGAAGCTGGTGCAACTTGGGTGGGGGAGGGATGGAGGGAGAGGGAATGCCGGGGCTACCTGAAGTTAGAGAAATCAATATTCATAAGCTGCCCAAGCGATATATGAGATGCTGTTTGCATTTAGCCTCACTCAGACAAAAAGAATAGAGGCTGCAGGAAGATTGTTCCCGATGTTGGGGAAGTCCAGAACAAGGGGTCACAGTTTAAGGATAAGGGGGAAATCCTTTAGGGACCGAGATGAGGAAAACATTTTTCACACAGAGAGTGGTGAATCTGTGGAATTCTCTGCCACAGAAGGTAGTTGAGGCCACAGTTCATTGGCTATATTTAAGAGGGAGTTAGATGTGATCCTTGTGGCTAAAGGGATCAGAGGGTATGGAGAGAAGGCAGGTACAGGACACTGAGTTGGATGATCAGCCATGATCATATTGAATGGCAGTGCAGGCTCGAAGGTCCGAATGGCCTACTCCTGCACCTATTTTCTATGTTTGTATCTAGCTCTCTCTTGAAAGTACCCAGTGAACCGGCCTCCACCGCCCTCTGAGGCAGAGAATTCCACACTCACAACCCTTGCTCGAGACCCTTCCTCAGACTGATTAGAGGGCTCCAGTGGGACGTACGCCGAAAGAATGCTAACCTGGTCAGCATGGACAAGGCGGGCCGAAGGGCCTGCTTCTGTGCTCTGTGTGACTCGCTGTGAGTAGGCCCGAGACCAGTATCTGAGCCATCAGTGGTTGAGATAAAACTCGTGGGAAAGAGGGCTCGGGTGCGAGGGAGGTTTAAAAAGTGATAGGGCAGGTTGTAAAATGAGTCACCTAAACCAGATGCTGACTCAAGGGGGCTGTACGTACAAACACACACGGGTATATCTGCAGTTAGTGTCATAGAGAGTAAAAATACAAAGGTTAACGCTCTCTCATTAAATGCACGAGGGTTTGTGGTTCTAAGTTGGTCAGCTTAACTCCGAGATTCAATTAAATTGAATATATAGAAACATAGAAATTAGGTGCAGGAGTAGACCATTCGGCCCTTCGAGCCTGCACCGCCATTCAATATGATCATGGCTGATCATCCAACTCAGTATCCCGTACCTGCCTTCTCTCCATACCCCCTAATCCCCTTAGCCACAAGGGCCACATCTAACTCCCTCTTAAATATAGCCAATGAACTGGCCTCAACTACCCTCTGTGGCAGAGAGTTCCAGAGATTCACCACTCTCTGTGTGAAAAAAAGTTCTTCTCATCTCGGTTTTTAAAGGATTTCCCCCTTATCCTTAAGCTGTGCCCCCTTGTCCTGGACTTCCCCAACATCGGGAGCAATCTTCCTGCATCTAGCCTGTCCAACCCCTTAAGAATTTTGTAAGTTTCTATAAGATCCCCTCTCAATCTCCTAAATTCTAGAGAGTATAAACCAAGTCTATCTAGTCTTTCTTCATAAGACAGTCCTGACATCTTTGGAATCAGTCTGGTGAACCGTCTCTGCACTCCCTCTATGGCAATAATGTCCTTCCTCAGATTTGGAGACCAAAACTGTACGCAATACTCCAGGTGTGGTCTCACCAAGACCCTGTACAACTGCAGTAGAACCTCCCTGCTCCTATACTCAAATCCTTTTGCAATGAAAGCTAACATACCATTCGCTTTCTTTACTGCCTGCTGCACATGCATGCCTACCTTCAATGACTGGTGTACCATGACACCCAGGTCTCGCTGCATCTCCCCCTTTCCCAATCGGCCACCATTTAGATAATAGTCTGCTTTCCCTAATATTTTATTAGCCAAGTGTGAATACATACAAGGAATTTGCCCTTTGGTGTTCTCTGACATATCTGCACTTGGGTGATCCAGGTCTGCCACCGATATTCATGCAACTGGTGGTCTATCCCCTCCTTTGAACATACGATGAGCGTTTGACGGCACTGGGCCTGTACTCGCTGGAGTTTAGAAGAATGAGGGTGGGGGGGGAAGGGGGACCTCATTGAAACTTACAGAATAGTGAAAGGCCTGGATAGAGTGGATGCGGAGAGGATGTTTCCACTAGTGGGAGAGTCTAGGACCAGAGGTCACAGCCTCAGAATTAAAGGACGTTCTTTTAGGAAGGAGATGAGGAGGAATTTCTTTAGTCAGAGGGTGGTGAATCTGTGGAATTCTTTGCCACAGACGGCTGTGGAGGCCACAAGTCAGTGGATGTTTTTAAGGCACAGATAGATAGATAGATTCTTGTTTAAGAAGGAACTGCAGATGCTGGAAAAATCGAAGGTAGACAACGGGATCCCACCACTGGCCACATCTTCCCAATTCCTCCCCTGTCGGCTTTCCCTCCGTAACTCCCTGGTCAATTCGTCCCTTCCCACCCAAACCACCCCCTCTCTGGGCACTTTCCGCTTGCAACCGCAGGAAATGCTACACTTGTCGCTTTACCTCCCCCCTCGACTCCATCCAAGGACCCAAGCTGTCGTTCCAGATGTGGCAGAGGTTCACCTGCACCTCCTCCAACCTCATCTATTGCATCCGCTGCTCTAGATGTCAGCTGCTCTACATCGGTGAGACCAAGCGTAGGCTTGGCGATCGCTTCGCCCAACACCTCCGCTCGGTCCGCAATAACCAACCTGATCTCCCGGTGGCTCAGCACTTCAACTCCCCCTCCCATTCCCAATCCGTCCTGGGCCTCCTCCATGGCCAGAGTGAGTCCCACCGTAAATTGGAGGAGCAGCACCTCATATTTCGCTTGGGCAGTTTACACCCCAGCGGTATGAACATTGACTCCTCCAATTTCAGGTAGTCCCTGCTTTCTCCCTGTTTCCCCTCCCCTTCCCAGCTCTCCCTCAGCCCACTGTCTCCGCCTCTTCCTTTCTTCTTCCCGCCCCCCCAACCCTACATCAGTCTGAAGAAGGGTCTCAACACGAAACGTTGCCTATTTCCTTCGCTCCATAGATGCTGCCGCACCCGCTGAGTTTCTCCAGCATTTTTGTCTACCTTCGATAGATTCTTGATTAGTGCGGGTGTCAGGGGTTTATGGGGAGAAGGCAGGAGAATGGGGTTGGGAGGGAGAGATAGATCAGCCATGATTGAATGGCAGAATAGACTTGATGGGCTGAATGGCCTAATTCTGCTACTATCACTTATAACCTGATCTTAATTTGGACAAAATTACAAGATGACCTTGTAATCCAAACCTAGGCCTAGTGTAGTCGGGATCGGACCAGGGTCTCTGGCGATGTAAGGCCGCAACTCCACTGCTACGCCAACATGTCACCACATGTTTAGATAGGTTATCGAACACAATTTCACATTTTCGTGTTTCTTTATGCCATTTGGTCCATCGAGTCTTTACTGGCTATTAGAGCTACCCCATTCCCCATTCATTTTCCACATTCCTATCAACAACGACACTTCTTCAGACTGAGAGTCGGGGGGGGGAGGGAGGGACATAGATAAGGAGGTGTAAGGTGTGAAAACACGACAAAGGGAATGGAGATCAAGGAACATGTAGAACATATCATATATGTAGAAACCTACAAAATTCTTAAGGGGTTGGACAGGCTAGATGCAGGAAGATTGCTCCCGATGTTGGGGAAGTCCAGGACAAGGGGTCACAGTTTAAGGATAAGGGGGAAATCCTTTAAAACCGAGATGAGAAGAACTTTTTTCACACAGAGAGTGGTGGAACTCTCTGCCATAGAGGGTAGTCGAGGCCAGTTCATTGGCTATATTTAAGAGGGAGTTAGATGTGGCCCTTGTGGCTAAGGGGATCAGGGGGTATGGAGAGAAGGCAGGTACGGGATACTGAGTTGGATGATCAGCCATGATCATATTGAATGGCGGTGCAGGCTCGAAGGGCCGAATGGCCTACTCCTGCACCTAATTTCTATGTTTCTATGTTTCTATCATTGTTGTCACCTTCTCCCAGCTAACAAAGTAAACAGAGATAAAACAGGGGGGGAGGGAGGTACATAGATAAGGAGGTGTGAGGTGTGAAAACAGGACAAATGGAATGGAGATCAAGGAAGATGTGGAATAGATCATTGTTAGTTGGGAGAAGGTGACAGAGATAAAATGTAGTCGGAGACAGTCAGAGTGGTGGGAGAACTGGGAAGGGGGAGGGGATGGAGAGAGAGGTGTGATGTATATGTAAATGCCAGTGCCCCTTTAATATAAAGGTCTGTGCCTCGTGATCGGGAGCAGGTGCATTCGCATGCGTTGGAGTCTGGGGCTTAATTTCAATTCAATTCAACTTTAATGTCATGGCACAAATACAGTATGAGTACAACGAGATGCAGTTTTGTGTCAGTCCGTAGTAGTTGTGCATAAAGAAATTAAAAAAATAGAAAGAGAGAAGATACAGAATAATCAAAAAATACAGAATAATTAATCAATGGGGACGGAGGGACCAGAGAAATCTATCGGCGGGACTCCGAGTTCAGCAGTGTGATTGTATTGTTGTAGAAGCTGTTCCTCATCCTACTAGTACGTGACCTGAGGCTCCTGTACCGCCTCCCTGATGGGAGGAGGGCAAACAGTCCATGGTTGGGGGGTGAGGGGTCTTTGATGATCTTCCCAGCCCGTCTCAGACACCGTTTTCGGTGGAGGGCATCCATGGCAGGGAGCGGGGCACCGATGATGTGCTGCGCGGTTTTCACCACCCGTTGTAGTGCCTTCCTGTCCGCAGCAGTGCAGCTGCTGTACCATACCGTGAAGCAGGTGGTCAGGATACTCCCGATGGTGCAGCGGGATATGTTGGTCAGGATCCGGGGGGACAGGTGGGCTTTCTTGAGCCTCCTCAGGAAGTAAAGGCGCTGCTGTGCCTTTTTGATCAGCTTGGAGGTGTTGAGGGACCAGGACAAGTCCTCCGAGATATGTACTCCGAGGAATTTATAGCTGGAGACGCGCTCCACCTCAGTCCCGTTTATATGGATGGCGGTATGACTGCCACCTCTGGTCTGCCTGAAGTCAACAATAATCTCCTTCGTCTTCTTGGAGTTGAGGACAAGGTTATTGTTGGCACACCAGGCTGTCAGGTGCTGGATCTCCTCCCTGTAGTCAAGTCAAGTCAAGTCAAGTCAAGTCAAGTTTATTTGTCACATACACATACGAGATGTGCAGTGAAATGAAAGTGGCAATGCTCGCGGACTTTTGTGCAAAAGACAAACAACAAAACAACCAAACAAATTATAAACACAATCATAACACACATATTCTTTTACATAATAAATAATGGAAGGAAAAACGTTCTGTAGAGTTAGTCCCTGGTGAAATAGGCGTTTACAGTCCGAATTGCCTCTGGGAAGAAACTCCTTCTCAACCTCTCCGTTCTCACCGCATGGCAACAGAGGCGTTTGCCTGACCGTAGCAGCTGGAACAGTCCGTTGCAGGGGTGGAAGAGGTCCCTCATGATTTTGTTTGCTCTGGAGTTGCACCTCCTGATGTATAGTTCCTGCAGGGGGGTGAGTGAAGTTCCCATAGTGCGTTCGGCCGAACGCACTACTCTCTGCAGAGCCTTCTTGTCCTTGGCAGAGCAATTCCCAAACCAGATGGTAATGTTCCCGGACAAGATGCTTTCCACCGCCGCTGCGTAGAAGCACTGGAGGATCCTCGGAGACACTCTGAATTTCCTCAATTGCCTGAGGTGGTAAAGGCGCTGCCTTGCCTTACTCACCAGTGCTAGTCGGGTGTAGTGCAGTCATTTGTGTAGTGGCTTGGCAAGCAAGCCTACTAATGGCTTGTGGTCAGTAAGAATGACTGTGCACTGACCAATAATGAAGTCATGAAACTTTCTGCATGCATACAGCATGGGGCACAGCTCCTTGTCTATAGTTGCATAGTTGCGCTCGGCGTGATGCGTTTGCAACAGGTCTCTCGTCTTGCATCAGGACCTCTCCAAATCCGCTGTTGGAAGCATCTGTGGCAATTGACACGGGCACATTCACATCGTACAGTTTGAGTATCGGTGGTGAAGTGAGAGGACATTTCAGCTTGTCTACTGCATGTCTGTGCTTCTGCTCAAAATGCCATGCTATTCCCTTTTCTGTCATAGAAACATAGAAATTAGGTGCAGGAGTAGAGGCCATTCGTCCCTTCGAGCCTGCACCGCCATTCAATATGATCATGGCTGATCATCCAACTCAGTATCCTGTACCTGCCTTCTCACCATACCCTCTGATCCCCTTAGCCACAAGGGCCACATCTAACTCCCTCTTAAATATGGCCAATGAACTGTGGCCTCGACTACCCTCTGCGGCAGAGAGTTCCAGAGATTCACCATTCTCTGTGTGAAAAAGGTTCTTCTCATCTCGAAAAAGGTTCTTCTCATCTCGGCTGTCAGCTGTCTAAGTGGGGCGTTGATTTCTGAGAGGTGCGGAATAAACGTAGCCATCTATGTCACCATCCCCAAGAACGTTTGCACTTCAGCCTTGTATATAATAATAATAATAAAGCTTTATTCCAGACACAGGTCCATATAACACATCATACAGTATAAGGAGATACAAAAAATACATTAAAAATTGCATATTAGCCTATAAGATATACAAGCTATTGCACCAGTGCCATCTTAGCCTAGAAGTGAATCTATAGCAGTCTTTCAGAGGGTTAAGAGGTTCTTTGACTTGTCCAGGTGACACATAAAACTAAACATCAGCTGTCTTAAGAATGCCTCACAGGTGGGCACAAACAATTGACTGGCACTATGCCACCTAGGGACATGAAGCAGCAACCTCAGGAAGTCTAGGGGCGGCACGCACACCCCCATCCACATTAACGGGACGGAGGTGGAACGTGTTTTTAGCTTCAGGTTCCTGGGAGTCAACATCTCCGATGACCTCTCTTGGACCCACAATACCTCTACTCTGGTCAAGAAGGCTCATCAGCGTCTCTTCTTCCTGAGGAGACTGAAGAAGGTCCATCTGTCTCCTCAGATCCTGGTGAACTTCTACCGCTGCACCATCGAGAGCATCCTTACCAACTGCATCACAGTATGGTATGGCAACTGCTCTGTCTCCGACCGGAAGGCATTGCAGAGGGTGGTGAAAATTGCCCAACGCATCACCGGTTCCACGCTCCCCTCCATTGAGTCTGTCCAAAGCAAGCGCTGTCTGCGGAGGGCGCTCAGCATCGCCAAGGACTGCTCTCACCCCAAACATGGACTGTTTACCCTCCTACCATCCGGGAGGCGCTACAGGTCTCTCCGTTGCCGAACCAGCAGGTCAAGGAACAGCTTCTTTCCGGCGGCTGTCACTCTACTCAACAACGTACCTCGGTGACTGCCAATCACCTCCACACCCCCCCCCCCGGACACTTATTTTTTCTTTTTATTCAAATCGTTTGCTATGTCGCTCTTCAAGGGAGATGCTAAATGCATTTCGTTGTCTCTGTACTGTACACTGACAATGACAATTAAAATTGAATCTGAATCATTGCATCATTGTATGCTACCTTCAGCCTCTGCATACTCTGAACAGCTTGTTCAGAACGCTGTTGCTAGAGTTCTAACAAAGACCAAAAAATTTGAACACATTACACCAATTCTTAAATCCTTACATTGGCTCCCTGTATGTCAGAGAATTGCTTTTAAAATCCTGCTGCTCACCTATAAATCACTACATGGTTTTGGACCAAAGTATATCACCGACATGCTTCCACTATATAAGCCTTCTAGACCGCTAAGATCTTCTGAAACCAAGCTGTTAGTGATTCCCAGAGTAAATACAAAACATGGGAAAGCAGGATTTAGTTACTATGCAACAAATAGCTGGAATAAACTTCCTGAAGATTTAAGACTTGCCTCAACTTTGACCACTTTTAAAACAAGACTGAAAACTTTTATGTTCACTTTAGCTGTCAGCTAAATCTTAACTATATTGCACTTTTAACTTTTGCACTTTTTATAATGCATTTTTAATTTTGCTTTTCTTTTCTTTTAGTTCTATTTTATTTCATTTTATTATTTCATTTTATTGTATGACATGTTTTTATGTGAAGCACTTTGAGTCTGCCTCGTGTATGAAATATGCTGTATAAATAAAGTTGCCTTGCCTTGCCTTGCCTTTCTCTTATAGTTAGACCACAATTGAGCAGTATATAACGGTGTGATATAGGTTCTGAACAAGGAACACTTCACAGAGTCAGAGCACATAAAAAACTTCCTTATCAGTGTGTTAGCTTGAAAATAAATTTTACAGCGCTGTCGGTAGAGGTCTTTGTCATCCATCCAGTCATCAGATATGACATGACCTAGGTATTTAATTTCCTCACACACAGTTAGAGGACTGTCTGACAAATAAAAGGTCGGAAAAGTTGATTTCCTGTCCTCAGCGCTTCTAACTACCATTATGCGGCTTTTCTTAGCGTTATACTTTATGTCATAATCAAGGCCACACTGAGACCACACCTTCAACATCTGCTGCAGCCCAGCACTATATTACAACTAAGTTACAGAGATAGGTTGAATAAGTTAGGGCTTTATTCTCTGGAGCGCAGAAGGTTAAAGGGGGACCTGATAGAGGTCTTTAAAATGATGAGAGGGATAGACAGAGTTGATGTGGACAAGCTTTTCCCTTTGAGAACAGGGAAGATTCAAACAAGAGGACATGACTTCAGAATTAAGGGACAGAAGTTTAGGGGTAATATGAGGGGGAACTTCTTTACTCAGAGAGTGGTAGCGGTGTGGAATAAGCTTCCAGTGGAAGCGGTGGAGGCAGGTTCATTGGTATCATTTAAAAATAAATTGGATAGGCATATGGATGAGAAGGGAATGGAGGGTTATGGTATGAGTGCAGGCAGGTGGGACTAAGGGGAAAAAAAAAATTTGTTCGGCACGGACTTGTAGGGCCGAGATGGCCTGTTTCCGTGCTGTAATTGTTATATGGTTATATGGTTATATGGACAAAGCAGGACCAGGTCGTCTGCATACATAAGATGATTAACAATAGTGTTGCCCACAAGACAGCCAGTTTTTAACCTATTTAACTGATTTGATAATTCATCCATACAAACATTAAATAAAATAGGAGACAAAATTCCTCCTTGCCGCACTCCGTTACTAACACAGAATGGAGCAGATACAACATTGTCCCATTTAACCTGAAACGTTTGATGGGCATACCAAAACACTAACATTCTCACTAAAAATTTAGGGGCACCTCTATCTAGCAATTTTACAAACAATTGTTCATGATTAATTCTATCAAATGCCTTGGACGCATCAATAAAACATAGAATAGAATAGCCTTTTATTTGTCATTCAGACCGAAGTCTGAACGAAATTTAAGCAGTCATACATACAATAAAAAACAACAATAAACACATATTAACCTCCACCACAGTGAGACCACCCAGCATCTCCTCACTGTGATGGAGGCAAAAAGTCTTAGGTCTGCAGTCTCTTCCCTCCTCTTCTCCCTCTGCGCTGAGGCGATACCCCCCCCCCGGGCGATGTTATAACAGTCCCGCGGCTCAAACACCGCGGCCTGGGGTGGTCGTAGCTGCCGCCCACCCAGACCTGCAGACGCAGCCGCTGGCCCGCGGCCGAACCCCGGTCTCAGGCCACCACCGCCAGAACACCGTCCCAGCCACCCTCACGTGAGTATCTGTCGACTTCAGCCTCGGGCTGGGCCGCCCTGACTCGGGCGTTGCTTCTTCCCCGGGCCAGGCCGCCCCGACATGGGCGCCGAACCTCCCTCGGGCTGCGAGCGCCGCACCTCCCCGAGCTCGGCCGCTCCGACGGGAGCCTCGTTCCATCTCGGGCTGGCCGCTCCTCTCCTGTGCCAGACCGCCCTCACGGGAGCGAACTCAGGGCGAGTCTTGACGGTCTCTGCCTCCGGAGCCTCGAGGTCGGCAGCTCCACTTAGGCCTCAGCGCCGACGGAGGCAGAGAAGGGGCAGAAAAGTCGCAGGGAGAGACTGCACACCCCGTTCCACCCCACAAAACACCACTAAAAAAAACAAAAACTAGACTAACCAGACAAAATAAACAACACAAAAAACACAAAACAAACAGGACTGCCGATGAGCCGCGCCGCCACATAGGAATACAGATGAATTCAGGCTTGCGTACCTGAACACAATCTCTTTATGACCATAGATACACTGGTCAGTTCCATGTTTTCTTTTGAACCCAAACTGATTGTCAGTAGTAAGGACATACATTTCTAGCTTTGTTAGCAGTATTAACCATATAACCATATAACAATTACAGCACGGAAACAGGCCATCTCGGCCCTACAAGTCTATGCTTACAATTTTTTTTTCCCCACAGTCCTAACATGCCTGCACTCATACCATAACCCAGGGCACCATTCTCATCCATATGCCCATTATCCAATTTATGGAAAGCAAAGTGATACCAATGAAGCCTGCCTCCACCAGATTTCACAGGGAGCTCAGTTCCACACCGCCACCACTGTATGTTATAAAAGATGTTAATGGCATCATATTACCAACTGCCCTAACTATCTGTCCCTTAAGATCAATAGTTCATGATTGATTCTAACTGTTTGACTCTTCCCAATTCTCAAAGGGGAAAAGCTTGTGCACATCAAATCTTGTGAATTTTCTGGGGTACTCCAAGATACTGGCTAATGCAATGGGTCGATAATTGTCAATACTGTTGAGCCTACCAGCCTTGTCTTTAAGCAGTCACTAACATTACAGACATAATAGCATTTGGCAGGGCACCATGAACCAGACAACCATTAAAGCACATGGAAAGCAAAGGCCAGAGCTTATAGCTGGCATATTTGAGATGTTCTGCAGTAATGCAGTCCATACCACAGGCTTTGTTGTTAATGGCATCATAGACATCAACTGCCCTAACTATCATATCTGCTGAGAGATCAATATGTTCATGATATGTTCATGATCAGACTGGATAGAATTGGTTTATACTCTCTAGAATTTAGGAGATTGAGGGGGGATCTTATAGAAACTTACAAAATTCTTAAGGGGTTGGACAGGCTAGATGCAGGAAGATTGCTCCCGATGTTGGGGAAGTCCAGGACAAGGGGTCACAGCTTAATGATAAGGGAGAAATCCTTTAAAACCGAGATGAGGAGAACTTTTTTCACACAGAGAGTGGTGAATCTCTGGAACTCTCTGCCACAGGAGGGTAGTTGAGGCCAGTTCATTGGCTATATTTAAGAGGGAGTTAGATGTGGCCCTTGTGGCTAAGGGGATCAGGGGGTATGGAGAGAAAGCAGGTACGGGATAACTGAGTTGGATGACAGCCATGATCATATTGAATGTTAAGCTTTCTCTTAAGAGGGGCCGAATGGCTACTCCTGCACAGCTTTTTTCTATGTTTGTATGATTGATTCTAACTGGGTTACTTTTAACACAATTAAAAAGGTTACAGTAGTTCTCACGCCAACTCTCAGCTATTTTTTCTGGGCTACTAACCCCTTCAATGTCAGACGGTAGGGATGTTTTACTGTTATTCATTACTTTGACCTCTTTCCAGAAGTTAGTAAGGTTGTTGTCCTGTAGCTTTCTGGCAAGCGAGTCTGCTCTCATTGTGTTTTCATTTTTCTCAATAACACGAAGTGCATACTTAACTCTAGCATTTGTGCGTTTTTTCATATCTAGCAATCTAGGCCTACCTGCCTCGGACCAGAGTCTAAAGGCCTCTCTTGCCTCAGCGTACTGCTCAGCCACAAACTCATTCCACCCAGGTCTGATGATGGGTACCTTACATCTACTTTTACGAAAGGGTTCACTGGAAGCATTGAGACATTTCACAAATACAGGTGCACAACCTTTTATCCGTTGTTCCGGAAACCGAAAAACTCCGAAAACCAGCCATTTTTTCCAGATGTCGTCTGCACACCAAAGCTCGCATTTGGCGCCAAACTTGACCCGAAACGACCCACGGTCAACCCAGGCCTGTACTACTGTAGCGGCTGCCTCCTCCCCGGAGACCGGGGAGACACTTAAACATCTGTAAATCATTGCTTAAATATTAGTCAGTTAGTTTGGAGGGCTTTTATGTGAAGGGGTAAACTTTAATTCTTAGTCCCCTACCTGGTCGGAGAGACGGGGACGGTTAGCATCCTTACCGGGTCGCTGTGCAGTAAGCTCCGCAGCGCTGTGATAACAGCGTGGGGCTGCCGGGCGGCGCCGGTTGTAGCTCCGACCCCGGGCAGGTTCTACCCCTGGCCCCTTTATTCGCGACGCTCCAAAAGTCCAGCAACCTACCCGCGATGGACGCCCCCCAGGGATAGCTCCGCAAATGTTGACAAGCTTTTCGGCGAGAATCGCAGCGCTGGGATAACAGCGGGGAGCTTGAGAATTAAGGGACAGAAGTTTAGATGTAATATGAGGAGGAAATTCTTTACGCAGAGAGTGGTGGAGGTGTGGAATGAGCTCCAGTGGAAGTGGCTGGGCAGGTTCATTGGTCCGGCATTTAAAAATAAATTGGATTTGCATATGGATGAGAAGGGGTAGAGGAGCTGGGGTCGGATGACAACCGGCGCCGCCCGGGCCTAACGGAGAAAAAAGCTCCGCGATGTTGGGAGCATGGACTTGTAGGGGGTTTAAGAATTAAAGTTTCCCCCTTCACCCACCCACCCCACCACCACCACATAAAATCCCTCCACACTAACTGACTAACATTTATGCAATGATTTGTGTGCGTTTTCTCCGGTCTAGGGAGGAATGCCCCCGCTCCAGAGGCCTACCTGCCTCTGACCAGAGTCTAAAGGCCTCTCTTGCCTCAGCGTTCTGCTCATTCACGAAAATGTCCACCCATCTGATGTTGGGTACCTTACATCTGCTTTTATACAAAAGAGATCACTGGAGGCATTGAGGCTTGTGCACCTGTACCATCATACATGGCACAGAGTGTTTCAGCATGTTGCACATCCTTACAATTCATATCTGAGCACATTAGGGCCTCTTGAGGCAATGCAAAATTATTTAAAAAACTCTCCGTTCGCAGTGAGTATCCAGTGACTCAGTTTTGACCAGTCCAGTTTACTTGAGGAAGCAACATTATTATTACTGGACAGCAGGGGGACATTCTCAACATTTAACCGTGCAGCAATAGGTATGTGATCAGCGGTGGCAAGTTCATAACAAATCTCCACCTTTTCCAGTGGGGCATGAGCATCGACTGTGGTCACAACATGGTCTAACCAAGATGCTGTGTGCCACGCTTCACTAACATAGGTAAAACTTGTGTCAGGCAACAGAGCTTTACTCGATAGAATTAATTTCGACTCATTACAAAACTGCTGCAGGTGTGCTGCAAATAAAGATTTGCTATCTGCCATGTCAGCATTAAAATCACCCATGACGTAGACACAGGATGAGCTGTTGTCCTCTATGAAGGACTGAATAAAAGCTAACCTGTTCAGAAACTCGTCCTCATGCTCATATGATTCATACGGTGTATAATAAACATTTAAGACAGTAAATTTATTTTCATTATAATTACACTCTAGCCCTATGGCCCAAAGATCCTACAGCAGAGCAAGATGGCCGACTCTCACGCAAACGTGTAGTACGCTCATGGGCAGATTTCATGGGTGATTTTATGACCCATTTTAGCAACCAACCTCCGCCATCTTGTTCCGCCATCTTACTCAGCCATCTTGCTTCCGGCCAAAGATTGGATCTGCAGCGGGGAGAGGGAGTGCGCGGCCTGGGGCAGCGGGAGAGGGAAGTGTGGGGAGAGCGGGAGACATTGTAGTGTGAGGGCAGGCGAGGGAGTGCCGGGGGGGGGGATAAGGCCTAGTGTGTGTGAAGTTGCGGGGAGGTTTACAATGTTTCTTATTTACAATGTTTCTTATTTAATGTCCCGTGTCTAGTCTGAAATAAAGTTCATTATTGGATCAGAAGACATATAATTGTGTGTGTTATATGATTATATACATTTATATAATTTTCATGTATGTGTGTTTATAAACATTTTATTCTTTAACAAGAATTAACAGAATTATGAACTAACAGAATTATGAATCTAACCCTATAATCACACACAAAAACTTCCCCCCCCTGTCAATCACCCTGCGAGTCGGGTCGGTTCCGGTTACTACAAAATCAACTCAAACACTGCTTGTGAGCCATTTAAAAAGAAATGATTTAAAAAGCATAAAAAAAGACAATTACCAGAATCAAATTTTATTCTTGACAAGAAGTTTGAACTGACAGATTTATGAATCTAACCCACACAAACTGTTGCCCCGCAACATTGATTACAGTGCGAGTCGGGTCGGGTCAGGTAGGCTCAGGTTGCTAAAATGGGCGGGGAAAAATGCCCAGGATCCCCTCCATAGCGTACTACACGTCAGCCCATTACATTTAGCAGGAGTAGGCTATCTTGTTCTGCTATAGGATCTTTGCTATGGCCCAGTCAACATTTAGACGCACCACCTTCACCAGTGAGTCATATTTGATGTTCCACAGTAGAGCTACTCCACCAGCTATCCTAGCCCGAACCAGCCTCGTACTGAGGTCGGTAGTGGACTATCCAGCCCCATGGAAGTTCATGTGTAGAGTGTTCAACTTATTTCGCCATCCAGGTTTCTTGCAGGCACAGAATGTCACATTGGTCCAACAGTGTGTCCACCACCGATCGTCTTGATCTATCAGTAGCAGAATGTCCCACTCGCAAACCGCGAGTATGAAACAACATGCATTTAATCTGTCCCTGCGGAACAGCTGGCCTTCATCATGTACACCAGTCATTGAAAGTAGGCATGCAGGTGCAGCAGGCAGTGAAGAAAGCGAATGGTATGTCAGCTTTCATAGCAAAAGGATTTGAGTATAGGAGCAGGGAGGTTCTACTGCAGTTGTACAGGGTCTTGGTGAGACCACAACTGGAGTATTGCGTACAGTTTTGGTCTCCAAATCTGAGGAAGGACATTCTTGCCATAGAGGGAGTGCAGAGAAGGTTCACCAGACTGATTCCTGGGATGTCAGGACTGTCTTATGAAGAAAGACTGGATAGACTTGGTTTATACTCTCTAGAATTTAGGAGATTGAGGGGGGATCTTATAGAAACTTACAACATTCTTAAGGGGTTGGACAGGCTAGATGCAGGAAGATTGTTCCCGATGTTGGGGAAGTCCAGGACAAGGGGTCACAGCTTAAGGATAAGGGGGAAATCCTTTAAAACCGAGATGAGAATAACTTTTTTCACACAGAGAGTGGTGAATCTGTGGAACTCTCTGCCACAGAGGGTAGTCGAGGCCACACAGTTCATTGGCTATATTTAAGAGGGAGTTAGATGTGGCCCTTGTGGCTAAGGGGATCAGGGGGTATGGAGAGAAGGCAGGTACGGGATACTGAGTTGGATGATCAGCCATGATCATATTGAATGGCGGTGCAGGCTCGAAGGGCCGAATGGCCTCTACTCCTGCACCTATTGTCTATGTTTCTATCCCGTCCTCGCCCACAGATGCGACGGACACCCCAGAATCGTTACCGTGCAGCAGCTCCTCATCCTGAGAGCGAGGGGCATCCTCTGGACCAGACGGGCCTCCGTCTGCTCCTCTAGGGCGACGAGGCTCATAGTAGCGTCGGACAAACGACCCAGCGGGCCAAAGCTGCGGATTGTACAGCTCCGCCACATCATTACATTCAGCGGTGACACAGAAGGAGCTGAATCTACTCTCCGTGTGTCCTCTCTATTTTTCTACATATCACTTTCTACATATATCTACAACACTTTCTACATAGTTTTCTACATATCTACAACAACACCATACACCTCTGCACATCAATGGAGCTGATGTGGAAAGGGTCAGCAGCGTGAAGTTCCTAGGACTACATCTGTCTGATGACCTGACGTCCACGGCCAACACCACAGCACTGGTCAAGAGAGCCCAGCAGCGACTACACCCTCTCCGAAGACTACGTAAAGCAGGTCTCCCCACTACACACCTACGGACTTTTTATAGGGGGACAATCGAGAGCACATTGACCTACGCCATCCCTTCCTGGTTCGGGAGCTGCAAGGCGTACGAACGGCACCAACTAGACAGGATTGTGAAGACCGCCAGCAGGATTATTGGTGCTCCACTCCCCTTCCTGCTGGACATATACAGGAAGAGATGTATCAGCAGAGCCATCTCCATCATCAAAGACCCCTACCACCCATCGCATCACATATTCTCCATCCTGCCATCTGGGAAGAGGTACAGGAGCATTAGCTGCAAAACCAGCAGGATGCTCCTCAGCTTCTTCCCACAGGCTATAAGACTGATAAACGGACTTTGCCCCCTGCCAAAGTATCGCGCACCAACCACCAACCTGGACACACTGCAGCAGAGCCACTGTTGTGCCGCTGCCGATCGGAACGCCTGTTAAATATTTAGTAGAGTGTTAAATTTGTTCATGATACATGTATTTTTATTTCTATTTATTTTTAATGCACACTGAATGGACACTGGCTGAGCAACGTTTTTTTGTTTCCTCTGGGTATGTGAATACTCAGGAAATGACAATAAAGATATACAATACAATACTTCCCGACCCAGCTTCGTTTTTAAGTAGTCACTGAGAGTGTGTTGGCATCCACGCTGAGATCAAACTTTGTCGCAAATACCGTTACCATCTTTGTTTTGGCAGCCAGTATATTGCTACCCACACCAGTCCCGATTATTCCGGTCATCTTTCCCACATGTCTCACTGGGGTTTTTTACACTGCGAGGTGTAGGGCGTGGATGGGCAGTTCTCAGGTACCTGTTTCAGTCGGCGCCCTTCCTTCACCACCATGGTCCACGGGGGGGGGGGGTCTGCGTTCGTTCCAGGGCTGGATCTACAAGCTGGGCTGGTTGTCGACCATCAGTCCCAGCAGGCGTTACTGTCAACCATCCATTAGATATAAGAGATAAGATATGCCATTTATTGTCACTATACATGTACAGTGAAACTGAAAGCTGCTCGTAATCAGTGCATACATACAATTTAGCACAAAAAACAAGAAACAGAAAAAACAAAAAACAGAAGGGAGATGGGGGGGGGGGGGGAATAGGGGCACAAATTCTGTGGCGCTACATACATATATACATATATAGAGATGGAAGTCCGTGTTGGGCGGTGGTAGTCAGTGCATGTGTGAATTTGAATTTATAGTAGTTATAATTCTCGGAAAGCAACTATTCCTGAGTCTGTTTGTCCTGGATTTGATGCACCTATAGCGCCTTCCAGAGGGCAGCAGGTCGAACAGTCCAAACGCAGGATGGGAGCTGTCTCTGATGATCTTCTTTGCCCTGCTAAGGCAGCGGGAGGTGTAGATGTCCATCAGGGAGGGGAGAGGGCAGCCAATGATCCTCTGCGCTGTCCTGGTTACCCTCTGAAGCCTCTCCCTGTCTGCCATGGTGCAGCTGCCATACCATGCTGTAATGCAGTATGTCAGCAGGCTCTCGATGGACGAGCGGTAGAAGGTCAGCAGCAGGTTAGAGTCCAGGTTGTGCTTCCTGAGGACCCTCAGGAAGTGCAGCCGCTGCTGAGCCTTCTTGATGACCGCTGTCGTGTTGTCCGTCCAGGAGATGTCAGCAGCGATATGGACGCCGAGAAACCGGAAGGTATTGACCCTCTCCACACACTCGCCGTTGACCACATTAACCACAGAGGGAGCGCAGGGGGCAGGATCAAGGCCCAGTGGCTTCTCCATCCCAGTCGAGGAAAGATCAGGATCAGGGCCCGGTTGTATCTCCACAGCAGAGAGGCAAGCAGCCGAAAAAGTAGCGTCCGGGGCCACAGGGCCCCTCCACAGCAGTCAGACAACCGTTGAGTTTAGCAGAGACCTCCCGCAATGTTTCACAGGCAGCTACCTGACTTCCAATAGTCCTTTTTAGGGAAGTCAATGTCAGTGGGGTGGTTTGGGGGGGGATCTGGGTGGGGGTCACAGCACTCATGCATCTGTTGCAGGGGGCCAACATTGTCACCTTGTAAGGAGAGCCATCAGTTCAGGTTGTGTGGGGGGGAAAGAGCTCTACAAACACTGGCATGCGAGGACCTAATCAGCTCGGAGCTGAAACTGCTCGTAACTATCGACACA
Organism: Leucoraja erinaceus; assembly: GCF_028641065.1. Lineage (NCBI taxonomy): Eukaryota > Metazoa > Chordata > Chondrichthyes > Rajiformes > Rajidae > Leucoraja > Leucoraja erinaceus. Next base: position 2,535 of record NW_026576514.1, on the reverse strand, counting down.
ATATCTTCGTTTGGCTTTCCACATTCCTATCAACAAAGGGGGGGGGGGGGGGGGAGGGGGGGGGGTGGGGGGGGGGGGGGGAGAGGGGGGGGGGGGGGGGGGGGGGGGGGGGGGGGGGGGGGGGGGGGGGGGGGGGGGGGGAGGGGGGGGGGGGGGAACAAAGGGGGGGGAGGGGAGGGGGGGGAGGGGGGGGGAGGGAAGGGGGGGGGGGGGGGGGGGGATGGGGGGGAGGTGAGGGAGGGAGGGGGAGGGGGGGGGGGGGGGGGGGGATGGGGGGGGGGGTGAAGTGGGGGCGGGGGGGGTGGAGAGGGAGGAAGGTGGGGGGGGGGTGGGGGGGGGGGGTTTGGGGGGGGGGGGGGGGGGGGGGGGGGGTTGTGGGGGGTGGATTGTGTTGGGGTTCATCCATGACTGTATTCGTCATTCTCCAGGAGTGATGATGGTTGTGATTGTGACCAAGCTTTGGAAAAATGGTCTGTGAATCTTGGGCTCAAAAACCTCTTCACTCTTTCAAATCTTCAAAACCGCAAACTCATTGATGGTTGATTAAGAATGACAAGTAGCGGCACATGGGATGCCTTGTTAATGTCCCTGCGTTTGTCCCCGAGATTGTGTGGACAGAGCTCTGACCCCACTGCCTTGTGAGGAACAGTCATCAACCAGCTCGAAGGAATTCTGAAATTGGGAGTTGGAAGTGGGGAATGGGATTGGAATGGGGTGGTGTTTGCCACGTGATGTCCTGATGCAACAAAGGGCTTTTTTGAATTGTTTGGCGTATGGCGGTTGGAACAAGCTTTTCCCGGCCAGACCGAGTCTTTAGAGCAGAATTTGGGGAATTAAATACAGTTTGATACACTGTAACGCTAGTACAACAACATGCTGGAGTAACTTAACTCAGCGTGACGGTCAGAGCCTTGGCAGCATCCTCTGGGAGGATGAGACGGGAACGGTGTGATCGTTTCGGGTAGAAACCGCTTCTTCAGACTGAGAGTCAGGAGGGGGGGAGGGAGTTACATATATAACTAATAAGGAGGTTGTAGAGGTGTGAAAACACGGACCACAGGTAATGCACGATCAAGGAACATGTAGAATAGAGATTGTTTGTCACGCAGTGCTCCCAGCTAACCAAAGTCAACAAACGTTACCAAACAGGGACATGGGAGGGATTGGGAGGGTACCTAGATTAATGAGGTTGTAGGTGTGAATAACAAACACAATCTTGAGTTATTGAGATCAAAGAACATGTATAATATAATCATTGTTGTGTTCACCATCTCCTTCCCAGCTTACAAACGTCCACAGAGGATAAAACGGAGTGGGGGGAGGTGAGGTAACTATATAATAAAGTGTGAGGTGGAAAACAGGACAAAGGTAGGAATGGAGAATCAAGGAATATGGAAATATATCCTTGTTTAGTCTGGGATAGAAGTTGACAGAGAATAAAATCTAGTCGGAGACAGTCAATAGTTGGTGTGATAAACTGGGGAATTTGTAAATGGGTATGGAGCTAGAGGTGTGATTTATATGTATTGCCAGTGCCGCCAGCCGCGGTTGTAAATGCCATTCCCGGCCAGCCGGCCGACCCGCCCCTTTATATAAAGTGTCATGTGCTCGTGATACTGGAGCATTGTGCATTCGCCACATTGCGTTTGGAGTCTTGGGCTTACATTTTTATTTGTGTAGTTGCTGACACGAGATGGCTTTGACATTGCTTGTTTGACCCGCACTGCTTGGCAAGCTTTACGTGTCCCACATGTCCAATCTCATTTCAGCGGCCATCTACCGACTCTCGGGGATGAGCGAGGCCGGGGGATTCTTTCACCCGTGATAGGCCTTCCCTTGCATCATGTTGTGCTGCGCAACACCTCAAAACCAGAATGTCATCGACCAACTATCTCCACCCTTGACTAGAAACATAGAGATCATAGAAATTAGGTGCAGGACGTTATCCATTCGGCCATCGAGCTGCTCGCCATTCAATATGATCATGGCGCGGATGAGCTCCAATCAGTTCCCGTACCTGCCTTCTCTCCATTACCCCATGATCCCTTTATGCCACAAGGCCACCACATCTAATTGTCCTCTTAATATAGCAAGTGACCCTGGTGGCTCGCAACTACCATCTGAGGCAAGAGAGTCCCAGGAGATTCACCACTCTCTGTGTTGAAAAAAAGTTACTTCTCATCTCGGTTTTTTTAAAGGTATTTACCCCACCCCATCCCATCCTAACGCTGGCCCCCTTGTATGGACTTCCCCAAATAGTCCGGGCGGGAACAAATCTTCCTGCATCTAGACGTCTGTCCAAACAGTTTAAGAATTTTGTAAGTTTCATATAAGATCCCCCTCATCTCTTATAAATTCAGAGGGCATAAACCAAGTCTATCCAGTCTTTCTTCATAAGACAGTCCGGACCATCACAGGAATCAGTTGGTGAACCTCCGGCGCTACCGTATGGCAAATAATGTCCTTCATCAGATTGGAGGCACAAAACTGTACGCAATACTCCGGTGTGGTCTCACCAGAGCCCGACAACTGCAA
>NW_026576513.1:0-93514 GCF_028641065.1 Leucoraja erinaceus | reverse complement strand
TATCGGCTCCAGGCCTAGGTTCTGGGCTTCTGAGCCTGTGTTGTGGGCCCCAGGCATGGTCCATAGACTCCGAGCCGGTGTTGTGGGCTTTGGCTAAGTTCTATCCCCCTCACACTCTCTCTCTCCCCTCTCTCACTCCCCCCTCTCTCACTCCCCCCTCTCTCCTCATCCACTCACCCTGATCCGAAACGGTTCCACAATTCCAGAGAAGATCACAATCATCAAGAGAAACATAGAAACATAGAAAATAGGTGCAGGAATAGGCCATTCGGCCCTTCGAGCCTGCACCGCCATTCAATATGATCATGGCTGATCATCCAACTCAGTATCCTGTACCTGACTTCTCTCCATACCCCCTGATCCCTTTAGCCACAAAGGCCACATCTAACTCCCTCTTAAATATAGCCAATGAACTGGCCTCAACTACCATCTGCGGCAGAGAATTCCAGAGATTCATCACTCTCTGTGTGGAAAAACGTTTTCCTCGTCTCGGTACTAAAGGATTTCCCCCTTATCCTTAAACTGTGACCCCTTGTTAACCATATAATCATATAACAATTACAGCACGGAAACAGGCCATTTCAACCCTTCTAGTCCGTGTCGAACACATTGTCTCCCCTAGTCCCATATACCTGCGCTCAGACCATAACCTTCCATTCCCTTCCCGTCCATATAACTATCCAATTTATTTTTAAATGATAAAAACGAACCTTCCTCCACCACCTTCACTGGAAGCTCATTCCACACAGCCACAACTCTCTGAGTAAAGATAGTGGTGTACCAGAGAGCCACCACTCTCTGAGTAAAGATTGTTCTGGACTTCCCCAACATCGGGAACAATCTTCCTGCATCTAGCCTGTCCAACCCCTTAAGAATTTTGTAAGTTTCTATAAGATTCCCCCCTCAATCTTCTAAATTCTAGCGAGTACAAACCGAGTCTATCCAGTCTTTCTTCATATGAAAGTCCTGTCATCCCAGGAATAAGTCTGGTGAACCTTCTCTGTACTCCCTCTATGGCAAGAATGTCTTTCCTCAGATTAGGAGACCAAAACTGTACGCAATACTCCAGGTGTGGTCTCACCAAGACCCTGTACAACTGCAGTAGAACCTCTCTGCTCCTATTCTATAGATAGGAAGTAAGAACCCCCCCCCCCCCCCCCCCCCGCCACAAATGTCAAGATAAAAAAAGAATGGAATGATTTACTAATAATACATAATTGGAGATAGCTTCATAGATGATAAAGTATAACTTTTCATCTAGTCCTGAGTTCAAGCTTCAGTTAGGTAGCACCATATATATTAATGATTTGGAAGAGGGAATTAGGAGCAACACTAGCAAGTTTTTGGATGACACAAAGCTGGGTGGCAGTGTGAATTGTGAAGAGGATGTTAGGAGGTTGCAGGGTGACATGGACAGGTTGAGTGAGTGGGCAGATGCGTGGCAGATGCAGTATAATATAGATAAATATGAGGTTATCCACTTTGGCGGCAAAAACAAGGAGGCAGATTATGATCTCAATGGGGTTAGGTTAGATAAGGTAAGGGGGAGATGCAGCGAGACCTGGGTGTCCTTGTACACCGGTCACTGAAAGTTGGCTTGCAGGTACAGCAGGCAGTGAAGAAAGCTAATGGAATGTTGGCTTTCATAACAAGAGGATTTCAGTAGAGAAGTAAAGAGGTTCTTCTGCAGTTGTATAGGGCTCTGGTGAGACCACATCTGGAGTATAGTGTACAGTTTTGGTCTCGTAATTTGAGGAAGGACATCCTTGTGATTGAGGCAGTGCAGCGTAGGTTCACGAGATTGATCCATGGGATGGCGGGACAGTCATATGAGGAAAGATTGAAAAGACTAGGCTTGTATTCACTGGAGTTCAGAAGGATGAGTGGATATTTTATAGAAACATATAAAATTACTAGACTAAGTGGGACCCGTTGGGTCCCAGCATCACACGGGAGGGCTGGTCACCAAGGCAATATTCCACCTCTCCACCAATTCCAATATTGCTCGCCAGTGGGGAGGGGGTGGGGCTTTCTGTTGCGCTAGTGTTGGTTGTTGCAGGCTGAAGATACTGGTTTCCAGAGGGCTAGTATAGACATTGTGGGCCGAATGGATTATTGGGCTGGCAGCCAATGGTTGCAACGATTTGAAAAGCTAGTGTTGGTTGCTGCTAGTGTACTGTCCTATATAAAGAACTGCACCGATGTCACTGGTGAAAAACGCATCCGGGGTTTCTCCCAACCAAAAACCCTGTGTGACTAGTGAAGTACAGTCACTCCTGAGAACCCGCAACTCTGCCTTTTGATCGGGTGACAGGGCCCAATGCAGCATGGCAAGAGCAGAACTGAGGAGAGGCATCAAAACTACAAAGTAAGCCTACAAGAAAAAAGTGGAGGACCATCTCACACACAATAACCCATGGCAGGAGTAGCAAGGTGGATTCAACAGTGGCTGAATGGGAGAAGCCAGAGGGTAATGGTGGATGGTTGTTTGTCGGGTTGGAGGCAGTTGACTAGTGGGGTGCCTCAGGGATCGGTGTTGGGTCCTTTGTTGTTTGTCATGTACATCAATGATCTGGATGAAGGTGTGGTAAATTGGATTAGTAAGTATGCAGATGATACTAAGATAGGGGGTGTTGTGGATAATGAAGAGGATGTCCAAAGGCTACAGAGTGATTTAGGCCATTTGGAAGAATGGGCTGAAAGCTTTTGGTATGCTAGCCTTTATAAATCAGAGCATTGAGTATAGAAGCTGGGATGTAATGTTAAAATTGTACAAGGCATTGGTGAGACCCTGAAGAAGGGTTTCGGCCCGAAACGTCGCCTATTTCCTTCGTTCCATAGATGCTGCTGCACCCGTTGAGTTTCTCCAGCATTTCTGTGTACCATTGGTGAGAACTAATCCGGAGTATGGTGTACAATTTTGGTCGCCCAATTATAGGAAGGATGTCAACAAAATAGAGAGAGTACAGAGGAGATTTGCAAGAATGTTGCCTGGGTTTCAACAACTAAGTTACAGAGAAAGGTTGAATAAGTTAGGTCTTTATTCTCTGGAGCGAAGAAGGTTAAGGGGGGACTTGATTGAGGTCTTTAAAATGATGAGAGGGATAGACAGAGTTGATGTGGATCAGCTTTTCCCTTTGAGAATAGGGAAGATTCAAACAAGAGGACATGACTTCAAATTTAAGGGACAGAAGTTTAGGGGTAACATGAGCGGGAACTTCTTTACTCAGAGAGTGGTAGCGGTGTGGAATGAGCTTCCAGTGGAAGTGGTGGAGGCAGGTTCGTGGGTATCATTTAAAAATAAATTGTATAGGCATATGGAGGAGAAGGGAATGGAGGGTTATGGTATGAGTGGAGGCAGGTGGAACTAAGGAAAAAAAGTTGTTCGGCACGGACTTGTAGGGCCGAGATGGCCTGTTTCCGTGCTGTAATTGTTATATGGTTATATTTAGCCTGTCCAACCCATTAACAATTTTGTAACAATAAGACTTCCCCTCAATCTTCTAAATTCTAGCGTGTACAAGCCGAGTCTATCTAGTCTTTCTTCATATGAAAGTCCTGCCATCCCAGGAATCAGGTGACCCTTCTCTGTACTCCCTCTATGGCAAGAATGTCTTTCCTCAGATTAAACTGTACGCAATGCCCTAGGTGTGGTCTCATCAAGACCCTGTACAACTGCAGTAGAATCTCCCTGCTCTTATACTCAAATCCTTTTGTTATGAATGCTAACATACCATTCGCTTTCTTCACTTCCTGCTGCACCTGCATGCTTTTGCCACCAAAGTGGATAACCTCACGTTTATCCACATTATACTCCATCTGCCATACATTTGCCCACTCACCCAACCTATCCAAGACACCTTGCAGCCTCCTAGCATCCTCCTCCCAGCTAACACTGCCCCCCAGCTTCGTGTCATCCGCAAACTTGGAGATGTTGCATTCAATTCCCTCATCCAGATCATTAATATATATTGCAAATAGCTGGGGTCCCAGCGCTGAGCCTTGCGGTACCCCACTAGTCACTGCCTGCCATTGTGAAAGGACCCGTTTACTCCGACTCTTTTCTTCCTGTCTGCCAGCCAGTTCTCGATCCACATCAATACTGAACCCCCAATACCGTGTGCTTTAAGATTGCATACTAATATGTGGGACCTTGACGAAAGCCGTCTGAAAGTCCAGATATAACACATCCACTGGTTCTCCCTTATCCACTCTACTGGTTACATCCTCGAAATTCAAGATGAGAGAGAAGGAGTACGAGAGAGAGGGGAGAAAAAGAGAGGAGAGAGACAGAGAGGAGAGAGACAGAGGGGAGAGAGACAGAGGGGAGAGAGAGAGAGAAAGAGAGAGGGGGGGAGGGAGAGAGAGAGATAGGGGAGAGAGAGAGATAGGGGAGAGAGAGGGGGGGAGAGAGAGAGAGACATGAGGGACAGGGAGAGGGGGAGGAGATGAGAGGGGAGAGAGAGAGGGTGGTAAGAGGGGGAGAGAGAGGGGAGGGGGGAGAGAGAGAGGGGGAGTGCAGCGGGACAGCAGGTCACGGGCGGGCGAGCGAGGCACGGAGCGTACCGAGGAGCAAAGGTCCTATTGCGCGGCGGGGACCCGGGGTCATTCGTGCCTACGGGTGCTGTCTGTACGGAGTTTGTACCTTCTCCGTGTGAGCGCGTGGGTTTTCTCTGAGTGCTCCAGTTTCCCCCCATACTCCAAAAATTGTAGGTTAATGGGCTTCGGTAAAATTGTAAATTGTAAATTGTCCATAGCGTGTGTAGGATGGTGCTAGTAAACGGGGTGATCACTGGTCGGCGCGGACTCTGTGGGCCGAAGGGCCTGTTTCCGCGCTGTACTTCCAAAGTCCAAAGACTAATGTAATACTGCCCCACTCCCGCTCTCTTCCATGTACCTCCCCACCCCACCCCTGCTCATTTCTGTCTCTACTCCACCCCTCTTCTCTCCTCCCCCCTCCCCCCTCCCTTTGCACTCACATCACTCTCTCCGGCTTTACATTTCACCCCTCCTCTCCGTATGTGACACCCATTTCACCTCCCGCCTTTGTCACCTCCCGCATCTGCCAGCCAAACCAGTCCTCACCTGTATCCAGCTATAACTTGCCAGGCTTTGTCCTGCCCCCCACCTCTCTCTTCCAGCCCCCATTACAAACAATCGCAAAGAAAACATCATCTGTCCATTCTCTCCACAGATGCTGCCTGGCCCGCTGAGTTCCTCCAACATTTTTGTCTACCTTCGATTTTCCAGCATCTGCAGTTCGTTCTTAAACGCTGAGTTCCTCCAGCACCTTGTGTTTTGCTGAAGATTCCAGCACCTACAGTTCCTCGTGTCTCTAATAACCAACACACTCTTCATTTACAACAGACGTTAAACATTCATCGGACATAGTTCAAATGTGCTTTCATCGTATTATGTATAATGTCTACATGAAATATACTCTGGCATGTTGCACTACATACATTTACAGAGAGACATTAGGAAAGTCAGCTTCGATGGGTATAACATGTTCATTGCTTTGATTGTATTTCTCTATCTTGTGGCGCCAATGTTTTTGTACTGACACAAGAGGAGGTGTTTGAAGGTTTTCTTGAAGGTGGCATTACAGAGAGCATAGCAGGCGGGGTTGATGGTGCTGTTGATGTAGCAGAGCCAGTAGCCGATGGTCCACACCGTGTTGGGGACGCAGATGGAGCAGAAGGTGTTGATGAGGACCATGACATTGTACGGGGTCCAGGTGATGATGAAGGCCAGCAGAATGGCCAGGATGGTCTTGGTCACCTTCCTCTCCCGCGACACCGCGCCTTTCTTCTTCTTCTTGGCCGGCGTCTTGGTCACCGTGACGATCTTGCGGGCCGCCGCCAGTTCCCTCTCCCTGCCGTTGCTCCAGTCGCTGTTGGCCGCCGCTGTCTCCACCGCCGACTCGGTGCAGTGCTCGCTACTCTCAGTCTTGATGCAGGAGAACTTGGAGCCGTCCACCCTGAAGCGGCCGGAGGAAGCGGGTGGAGGCACGGACGTGACCCTGGTGCCCTCGTCCACCGCCGCCTCCTCCTTCTGGGTGGAAGGGGCGACGCTGACCGAGGTGGAGTCATTGGATATCTCCTTCTCTCCCCCCTGACCACAGTTCTCCATCACCGTTTCCCCGACGGCCTTCCCGTTTTGTACTTTGACCTGCGGCAACCCGCCGAGGGGGCTGGGGGCGTTGTTGTTGTTGTTGGGTTTGGTGAGCTTGCCACGGGCCAGGCTGGGGGAGGCGGCGGCGCCTTTGTTCACCTCCGGCTCTCTCTCATCCTTCTGTATCCGGCTTTTACTGGCTCGGGAGATGTGTACGTACAGGATGGCCATGATGATGACGGGCAGGTAGAAGGCGGCGATGGCCGTGCCGAAAGTCACCACGGGGTTGGACAAGAACTGGACGTGGCACTCGCCCTGAGGGACGTTGCGCTCACCCACGATGAACTGCCAGAAGAGAATGGCCGGTGCCCAGAGGATGAAGGAGAGCACCCAGGCCGCCGCGATCATCATGCCAGCCATCTTGTTGGTCCTCTTCACCGGGTAGCTGAGAGGTTTGGTCACGCAGAAGTAGCGGTCAAAGCTGATGACGAGAAGGTGCATGACCGAGGCATTACTGACAACGTAATCTAGTGCCAGCCACAAGTCGCACACCACCGGTCCCATGGGCCAGGAACCCATGACAATGTAAATGGTGTAGAGATTCATGGAGAAGATCCCAATGATCAAATCAGCGCAGGCCAGGCTGAAAATAAAATAGTTGTTGATGGTTTGCAGGTGTCGGTTCACCTTGATGGAGACCATCACCAGAATGTTTCCGATGATGGTCACCAGGCTCAGCGAGCCAGCCACGATCACGATGAAGACCACCTCAACCGTTTCGTAGAGGCTCCCTGCATCACTGTCCGTGAAGTTGCCGACAGATCCGTTTGGCCCGGTTGTGTTGGCCATCTTTTCCCTCTCACGACCAGTTAGCGCCCGCACTGCTTAAAGTACAGAAAATAGACGAGGAAGAAAACAAATGACAATCACCAAACAAGCTTTAAAATATCTCTAATTGAAGTCTCGCCAGCAGGAACACCCAAGGCCATCTTAAACCTGAAGATCAAAGCCGGGCGATTCAGTTTTAATCAGGATTTACAGAAGTCTTTACATCTAATTATGGTGTACAATTTTGGTCGCCCAATTATAGGAAGGATGTCAACAAAATAGAGAGAGCACAGAGGAGATTTACTAGAATGTTGCCTGCGTTTCAACAACTAAGTTACAGAGATAGGTTGAATAAGTTAGGTCTTTATTCTCTGGAGCACAGAAGGTTAAGCGGGGACTTGATAGAGGTCTTTAAAATGACGAGAGGGATAGACAGAGTTGATGTGGACAAGCTTTTCCCTTTGAGAATAGGGAAGATTCAAACAAGAGGACATGACTTCAGAATTAAGGGACAGAAGTTTAGGGGTAACATGAGGGGGGACTTCTTTACTCAGAGAGTGGTAGCGGTGTGGAATGAGCTTCCAGTGGAAGTGACGGAGGCAGGTTCGTTGGTATCATTTAAAAATAAATTGGATAGGCATATGGATGAGAAGGGAATGGAGGGTTATGGTATGAGTGCAGACAGGTGGGCCTAAGGGGAAAAAAGCTGTTCGGCACGGACTTGTAGGGCCGAAATGGCCTGTTTCCGGGCTGTAATTGTTATATGGTTATATGGTTAATTATGAATTATTGGTAAGTTACCTGTGCCTGATTGGATGTGGATGTTAATGGCTGACATGATAAACGTGGTTTCATTTTATTGATCCAGCATCGTATTCACCTTTTGTGCATTTAAAATAGAAACAGAGAACCATAGAAAATAGGTACAGGAGTAGGCCATTCGACCCTTCGAGCCTGCACCGCCATTCAATATGATCATAGTTGATCATCCAACTCAGTATCATGCCTTCTCTCCATACCCCCTCATCCCTTTAGCCACAAGGGCCACATCTAACTCCCTCTTAAATATAGCAAATGAACTGGCCTCAACTACCTTCTGTGGCAGAGAATTCGACAGATTCACCACTCTCTGTGTGAAAAATGTTTTTTTCTCATCTCCGTCCTAAAAGACTTCCCCCTTATCCTTAAACTGTGACCTCTTGTTCTGGACTTCCCCAACATCGGGAACAATCTTCCTGTATCTAGTTGCAGTGGTAGAGGTGCTGCTGCACATCCAGGGTGCTTTCATAAAATCATGGAGTGATACAGCATGGAAACAGTCCCTTCGGCCCAACTTGCCCACATCGGCCAACATGTCCCAGCTACACTAGTCCCACCTGCCCGCGTTTGCGGGCAGGTGGGGCTAGTGTAGCTGGGACATGTTGGCCGATGTGGGTAAGTACCTGTCTAACTGTTTCTTGAAAGTTCCGATAGTCCCAGCCTCAACTACCTCCTCTGACAGCTTGTTCCATACACCCACCATCCTCAGTGTGAAAAAGTTGTACCTCAGATTCCGACTAAATCTTTTCCCCTTCACGTTAAACCTTGAACCTATGTCCTGTGTCCTGTTTTGTTAACTGTTTCTCCAGCGTCTGTCTGACTTTGCTGGGAATTAAAGAACATGAATCCCTGAGAAAACTTCCGTTTGGATACGCGAGGATGCTCGAAGGAGCTGGCACCGAGTCTTGCTTCAGCATTTCATATCAGATCTCCAATGCCTTTATTAGCAGCATGAGGCCGCTGTCATCGGCCGCAAATAATGAACCCCTCTGCTGTACAATTAGCACCCAATTGCTTCTTCACTCCAGTAAATCTATTGACACTTCAGTCCCGACATCACACACTCCGTGTTTATTGATGCTGAACGCACACAGCATTGCCTCTCTTCCCATTATCGCCAGGAGTAGATTTAGATGTTTACTCGATGTTTACCCCGCCACTGCACACAACCCTTCATCCTCTGTGCAACAAAAAGTTCGCAAAATAAAGAATATAAGGAAATAACTGTCTTTAAGAAGACCTTGATGCTGACAGTGTGATGGGAGGGTTTAAACACTGGCGGGTCACAGGCAGGTTAAGGGTGGCACGGTGGCGCAGAGCTACAGCGAATGCAGCGCCGGAGACCCGGGTTCGATCCCGACTACGGGCGCTGTCTGCACGGAGTTTGCCCGTTCTCCCCGTGACCTGCGTACGTTTACTCCGAGATTTTCGGTTTCCTCCCACACTCCAAAGCCGCACAGGTTTGTAGGTTAATTGGCTTGTTATGAATGTAAATTGTCCCTAGTGTGTGTAGGATAATGTCAGTTTGCGGGGATCGCTGGTCGTCGCAGACCCAGTGGGCCGAATATCTTGTTTCCGCACTGTATCTCTAAAGTAAATAACTAAAACATGTCAGGAACAGCTTGACATCCGCCTCCACCACCACAACCCCTGGCAGCGGGTTCCAGGCACACGCCCTCTGTGTAAAAATCCTGCCCCGCACATATCCTTTAAACTGTGCCCCTATCACCTTAAAGCCGTGCCCTCTAGTCCCTGACATATGCAACCTGGAAACAAGGTTGTGACTGTCTACCCCATCTGTGCCTCTCATAATGTTATATACATCTCTCAGCCTCTGACGATCCGGATAAAGCAATCGAAGTCTGCCCAACCTCTCCTTATTGAAGGAACATGCGCACAAAGGAAGTTTTAATAATCACAAGCGATCTGCTAATCACCATGCAGACATGCGGAAAACAAGATCCACAACTACATAAACATCCACCACAGCGGATTCCCCACATTCCCCACTGTGATGGAAAGCAAAACAATCCAACCTTCTTCTTCTTTATTCTCCCGTGGTCGGGGTAGTCGAACCATCCGTCAGGGCGATCGAAGCTCCCACAGCCGGCGGTCGAAGCTCCCTTGTCCGGGCAAACGAACCTCCCGCGTCGGGGTGGTCGATGCTCCTGTGGCTTGCAGTTCCCGAAGTCGGTCTCTGACCAGATACCGCGAGCTCCGTGAAGTTAAGTGTGCAGGCAGCCCGCGGTTGCAGCTCCGAGGTCGATCTCTGGCAAAGGGATGACGGGCTTCACGATGTTATGTCCCGTAGGCACCCGCGGTGGAGCTCTCAAAGGTGGGTGTCCAGCAAAGATCGACGGAGATACGATACGGAAAATAATCGCATTTCTGTCGAGGTTAGAGATCATAAACAGTTCCCCCTCAAACCCGCTCCCCATAAAATCAACCTAAAGAACAGTAAAAACATACATTTAACACGAACTATTAAAACACAATGAAGGAAGGGGATTGACTGACTGTTGGCGACACAGCCATTGCTGGCGCCACCCAGTAGAGTTGTTGGTGTGATGCCGAAATATCGAAGACTTCTGATGAAGTAGAGGTGTTAGTATGCTTTGTTGGCCGTGCTTCTATATGGCTGGTCCAGCCCAGGACAGCGCACCGGGGTATGTTTACCGCCTCACTTCCTCAAGTTGATCACTGTGACTTGCTGACATTGATGGAAAGTTGTCTTACATAGAAACATAGAAACATAGAAAATAGGTGCAGGAGTAGGCCATTAGGCCCTTCGCGCCTGCACCGCAATTCAATATGATCATGGCTGATCATCCAACTCAGTATCCTTCTCTCCATACCCCTTGATATCTTCAGCCACAAGGGCCACATCTAACTCCCTCTTAAATATAGCTAATGAACTGGCCTCAACTACCTTATGTCGCAGAGAATTCCAGAGATTCACCACTCCCTGTGTGAAAAATGTTTTTCTCATCTCGGTCCTAAACGATTAACCCCTTATCCTTATACTGTGACCCCCTTGTTCTGGACTTCCCCAACATCGGGAACAATCTTCCTGCATCTAGCCTGTTCAACCCCTTTAGAATTTTTAAAGTGTCTATAAGATCCCCCCTCAATCTTCTAAATTCTAGCGAGTACAAGTCTTGGCAGAGGGTTGCGAAGTTCTATATCTCCTTCCTGACGTCCATCTCGTCATTATGCTGTACCTGGTCCACTATGGTTGCGCTATCCGCAAATTTGTAAATGGATGATCCCGCAGAGAATGCCCGGAGCCGGATGCCGAAGCGACCGTCTCCGGCATGTGCTAAGCGCGCGGATTTAATATAGGGCCGAAGCACTGTGTGGCCAGATATTTCACCGCGCTCTTCACCTGTTCCCTGAACTTGGACTGGGTCGCCGCGTAAACAAATGTGTTCGTGCAGCAGCTGAGATTTCGCAGCAAAAATCCAATGTTGTTAAATACGCCTTCAGACTGTGTCCGCTTGTTCTCGGTTCTTGTGATCTGATAATAAATGAATTCAACAACTTGCATCAGCCACAGGAGGATGGAGCTTCCGGAAATGGCGAAGAGCAAAACGATAGACCGCCTCCTGCTCCTTATCTCCGGGTCAATACGGTTCTCCCCCTTGCTCTGACCCATCAGCCGTTTACGCACCCGACTAGCCATCACAATGTGCCGGACTGTCAGAGCGTTGAGCAGCAAGATTACAGAGAAAGGGAGGAGTGGATTTAAAACGGTGTCGATCCAGTCAAATGCCACCCACCCGGGGTCGGTGACAAAAATGTCCATCGCGACACAGCCCCAGGGGACATTGTCGATGATCACTGCGGGTCGCAGTGTGAAGTAGTGGGGAACGTTTTTCAGACAGAGCAGGACGCCGGCTGTTGCGAGAACCGCAGCCGCAGTTCTCCCGGTGCAATATGTTATTTTCAGCCTCTGGGAACAAATGTCGACAAACCGATCAAAGGTGAAAAAGATGGTGAACCAGACTGAACAGTCTGCAGCTATATACGTTAAAACAGCGATAACACGGCAAGTCGGTGGAATGGATAGGAAAGTCCACAGAAAGTAAAAATATCTGAGCCGGAATAATATGACCTCGATGATAACCACCAGTAGATCAGCCGCTGACATGGCCACCAGATAGCGAGTGGTGCATGTGGAGAGGCCGATCTTTCCTCGGGACAGGATCATAATCGCCACTATATTCGCTGCAGAAAGAGAAGGAGACGGACACTTATAGACAATATACAATAGGTGCAGGAGTTGGCCATTCGGCCCTTCGAACCAGCACCGCCATTCATTGTGATCATGGCTCATCATCCACAATCGGTACCCCGTTCCTGCCTTCTCCCCATATCCCCTGACCGTGCTATCGTTAAGAGCCCTATCTAGCTCTCTCTTTAAAGTATCCAGAGAAGCGGCCTCCATCGCCCCCTGAGGCAGAGAATTCCACAGACTCACAACTCTGCGTGAAAAAGTGTTTCCTCGTCTCCGTTCTATTTGCCATAACCATTATTCTTGACCTGTGGCCCTTGGTTTTGGACTCCCCGGGAATATGTTTTCGCCCTCTAGCGTGTCCAACTGCTTAATAATTTTATATGTTTCAAAAATATACCCTCTCATCCTTCTAAAATCCAGAGAATACAAGCCCAGCCGCTCAGCATATGACAGTCCCGCCATCCAGGGAATTAACCTTGTGCAGTCCCTCAACAGCAAGAATATCCTTCGCCAAATTTGGGGACCAAAACTAAACAATATTCCAGGCGTGGTCTCACCATGGCCCTGTACAACTGCAGAAGGATCTCTTTGCTCCTATAATCAACTCCTCTCGTTATGAAGGCCAACGTGCCTTTCGCTTTCTTCACTGCTTGCTGTGCCTGCATGCTTACTTTCATTGACTGACGAACAAGGACCCCCCAGATCCCGTTGCACTTCCCCTTTTGTCAACTCGACAACATTTAGATAATTATCTGCCCTCCTGTTTTTGCTGCCATAGTGGATAACCTCACATTGATCCACATTAAACTGCATCTGCCATGCATCTGTCTACTCACCCAAACAGTCCAAGTCACACTGCATCACCCTGCATCCACCCATTCTCACAGCATCCTCCTCACGGTTCACACTGCCACGCAGCTTTGTGTCATCTGCAACTTTGCTAATGTTACGTTGAATCCCTTCATCTAAATTATTGATGCATGGTGTAAGTAGCTGCGGTCCCAGCACCAAGCCTTGCGGTACCCTACTAGTCACTGCCTGTAATTCTGAAAGGGACCCGCTAATCCGTATTCTTTGTTTCCTGACTGCCAACCAGTTTTCTATCCATGTCAGCACTCTACCCCAAATACCATATGCCATAATTGTGCCCACTAATCTCCTATGTGGGACCCTTATAAAATGCTTTCTGAAAGTCCAGGTACACTACATCCACTGGCTCTGTCGTCCATTTTCCTAGTTACATCCTCAAAACATTCCAGAACATTAGTCAAGCACGATTTCCCCTTCGCATATCCATGCTGACTCGGACCGATCCTGTTACTGTATCCAAATGTGCCGTTATTTCATATTTTATGATTGACTCAGGATGCAGGAAAATTGTTCCCAATGTTGGGCGTGTCCAGAACCAGGGGCCACAGTCTTAGAATGAAGGGGAGGCCATTTAAGACTGAGGTGAGAAAAAAAAAACCTTTTCACCCACAGAGTTGTGAATTTGTGGAATTCCCTGCCACAGAGTGGTAAATGGTAGGGAATTGAAGAATACATGGTAAATGGTAGGGAATTGAAGAATGTAGGTGAACAGAGGGATCTGGGAATAACTGTGCACAGTTCCCTGAAAGTGGAATCTCATGTAGATAGGGTGGTAAAGAAAGCTTTTGGTGTGCTGGCCTTTATAAATCAGAGCATTGAGTATAGAAGTTGGGATGTAATGTTAAAATTGTACAAGGCATTGGTGAGGCCAATTCTGGAGTATGGTGTACAATTTTGGTCGCCTAATTATAGGAAGGATGTCAACAAAATAGAGAGAGTACAGAGGAGATTTACTAGAATGTTGCCTGGGTTTCAGCAACTAAGTTACAGAGAAAGGTTGAACAAGTTAGGGCTTTATTCTTTGGAGCGCAGAAGGTTAAGGGGGGACTTGATAGAGGGTTTTAAAATGATGAGAGGGATAGACAGAGTTGACGTGGAAAAGCTTTTCCCACTGAGAGTAGGGAAGATTCAAACAAGGGGACATGACATGAGAATTAAGGGACTGAAGTTTAGGGGTAACATGAGAGGGAACTTCTTTACTCAGAGAGTGGTAGCTGTGTGGAATGAGCTTCCAGTGAAGGTGGTGGAGGCAGGTTCGTTTTTATCATTTAAAAATAAATTGGATAGTTATATGGATGGGAAGGGAATGGAGGGTTATGGTCTGAGCGCAGGTATATGGGGCTAGGGGAGATTATGTGTTCGGCACGGACTAGAAGGGTCGAGATGGCTTGTTTCCGTGCTGTAATTGTTATATGGTTATATGGTTATATGGTTATATGGAACTTCTTTACTCAGAGAGTGGTAGCTGTGTGGAATGAACTTCCAGTGAAGGTGGTGGAGGCAGGTTCGTTTTTACCATTTAAAAATAAATTGGATAGTTATATGTACGGGAAGGGAATGGAGGGTTATGGTCTGCGCGCAGGTATATGGGACTAGGGGAGATTATGTGTTCGGCACGGACTAGAAGGGTCGAGATGGCCTGTTTCCGTGCTGTAATTGTTATATTGTTATATGGTTATAGAGGGCAGTGGAGGTCAAATCACTGAATGGATTTAAAAGAGAGTTAGATAGAGCTCTAGGGGCTAGTGGGGTCAAGGGATATGGGGGGAAGGCAGGCACGGGTTATTGATTGGGGACGATCACCCATGATCACAATAAATGCGGTGCTGACTCGAAATACCGACTGGCCTCCTGCACCTAGTTTCTATGTTTCTATGACTCCAGCATCTTCCCCACCACCGATGTAACTGGTCTATAATTCTCTGTTTTCTCTCTCCTGCCTTTCTTAAAAAATGGGATAACATTAGCTTCCGTCCAATCCACAGGAACGGATCCTGAATCTATAGAACATTGGAAAATGATTACCAATGCGTTCAAAATTTCTAGAGCCACTGCCTTAAGTACCCTGGGATGCAGACCATCAGGCCCTGGGTTCAGTCCCATCAGTCTACCCAACAATATTCCCTGCCTAGTGTGGAATTCCTTCCGTTTCCCCGTCACCCCTGATCATCTGGCTCCTAATACACCAGGAAGATTGATTGTGTCTTCCTTAGTGAAGACGGATCCCAAGTACCTGTTCAACTCATCTGCCATTTCTTTGTTCCCCATAATAAATTCACATTTTTCGGTCGTCAAGGGAACAACTTTGGTCTTAACTAATGTTTTCCGCTTCACACACATAAATAAGCTTATACTGTCCTTTATATTCTTGGCTAGCTTTCCTTCGAACCGCATCTTTTCTCCCCGTATTGCCTTTTTAATTGTCTTCTGTTGCTCTTTAAACATTACCCAGTCCTCTTGATTCCCGCTTACTGAACACGTTGGCCGGGGCTGTACTTTCAGCTAAAGATCAACGTGGGGCAACATTATCAGACGCGTTTCCGACTGTACCCGAACTGCCGGCTTCAGGGGAGCAAAGATAATGTGATGGGCGGGGTAAAGATTTGGGAGCGAATGAGCAGCCATCCACTACAATAGGCGGAATGGTCTTTTCTATAATTCACCTATCCACAGTCTCTGATGGGGCCGGTTACACAGAGTAACCGTGAACGGCCATGGTTTAACCAGGGCTCACGGAACACGGCATCTGATGGGGACCGCTATGGCTCCAAAGGAAAGACAGGGACAATTTAGTACCCGGCAGCAGAGTGGCTCCGTTAATTGATTCAATCCACGGTGATTTCCGGTCGGTAACAATACACGCCGGTAAATCCACGGGATTTGTTTCAGGTGATCAATCCAATTATTGATCATCAGGCGGTGTAATCGACAGATAAATACCATAGTGAGACATGCCTACGGGACCGCTATTTACTCCGACCAATAACTCAGATCCAGTGGACTTCGCCATGTAAATCCCTCCCATTCACACCATGCCTGTCCCGAGCGCTGGGTTAAATCTGAGCAAGGCCCCCCTGAAGGTAAGATTATCATTCCAATGGGTCACGGCAGGGATAGAAAAGGTTAGTTTCCAGTGTTAGAAAATAATAAAATAACAGCGATGCCAGGATATTTAACAGCATGGATTGATATCATTGACTAACTCTTTTCCAGCGACGATCAGTTGGGAAGCTTGCAACATAATAAGTATAATATCAACTCCATTTAGCAAACTGAGTTCTGAAATTAAATTGTTTTGCTTACTTACCAGGGACTCCAACGACAGCAATGACCACGTATAATATTTTCGCGGCAGTGTGATATTCCTCAAGCATTTCTCGACGTGTCCTCGTGTGGTACTGGTAAACTTTCGGAATGAAATGCTGGGGCAGATCACTCCTGGAGATTTAATACCGTTTACCATCTCCACTGGGGCAGTGCAGTTTCAACAGAATTAAAAATAGAGATTGCGCAATTATTCGCAAAGGCATTACATCAGCCAATTGCAATCCCCGCTGTGAATAATTCAGGGAATTGATTGCGAAATTTCCAACGACTAGGAATTGTGGCGATACTGAGGATGGAAATTGGGAGTGGGTAGACACAACATGCTGGAGTAACTCAGCGGGCGAGGCAGAATCTCTGGAGAGAAGGAATCAGCGTCGTTTCGGGTCGAGACCCTTCTTCAGACTGGCATTGTTCCAGCAAAGGGGATATTCTATCAAACTCCATCAGATCCAACTCTCCAACATGTTGTTTGTCTAATTTCCTTCAATCCGTTTCACTTACCAAGGCAATCCCAAACTCAATGGAGGCCGTTGGAGGTTCAGGTGCGCAATCTGAAGAACGACGGGGTGACTTTAGTGCACAGGTTAGGAATTAGTACAACAGATCGCCACCTTCAATCATTTTGATCGCTGCTCATCTGACTGTAACCACAGCACCACAGTTCCGGCGGCAACGTTACATTCACTCATTGCTGACATCGTATGTATCTGGCTTTGCCTCGGACAATACAATTCTCAGCCGTCATTCACTCTGAGAAGGAATATCGTAGAGTCTCACGCCACCCAGAGAACAACAGAGACTTGTCCAAAACGTTAAATAAAAACAGAAAATGATACAGCTCCCTGCTCTCCTTTCCTTCTGTTTATTCACACTCTCTGAACTGTTCCTTCTGACCCTCTCTATCCTCTCTCTCTCTCTGCACCTTTCCTCTGCTCCAACCAGTCGTCTTCCCCTTACCCCATCCCCTCCTCCTACTCTTCCTGTATCTCCCCCTCGCTTTCCCTGAATCACCCTGACACCACTCTCTCCGCTTCTGTCCCATGTGGTGAATCTCTGGAACTCTCTGCCACAGATGGTAGTTGACGTCAGTTAATTGGCTGTATTTAAGGGAGTTAGATGCGGACTGACCCGAGCTGGTCGGGGTGGGGGGGGGGGGGAGGGCGGAGGAACAGCTCCAGGATTGTTTCGAGACTGTAGACTGGGCAATATTCTGGGGCTTGGCAACGGACCTGAATGAATACGCCACAGTCGTTACAGACATCACGAAGACATGTGTGGAGTACTGAGTCCCAACAAAAAACTTCCGACTGTTACCTAACCAGAAGCCTTGGATGAACCATGAGAGCCGCACTCTTCTGAAGTCCAGATCCAAGGCATTCGGGTCTGGAGATAGAGAGGTCTACAAGAAGTCCAGATACGACCTTGGCAAGGCCATCAAAAAGGCCAAAAGGGACCTGCTCCAAGCTGGAGAATGAGACGGATGTTCGGCAACTGTGGCAGGGCTTGAATGCCATCAACTCCTACAAGGCAAAATCAGGAGGCATTTCAATTGTCAGCGAAGCATCACTCCATGACAAGCTTCTTCTTCTTGCGTATGGCATGCATAGCCTAAAGTTGGAGGACCATTTGTTCTATTTGATCTTATTTGATTGTGCACGCCAGGTTGATTGCATTAGTCAAAACAGGGCGGACCACGTGAAGGTAGCAATCTCCCACCCCACCTGGCAATGCATTTTACGCACGCTTTGATAGGGAGAACACTGATGTGCCTTCCCGAGCCCCCATTCGCAGTGACGGTATTTCAGTCACAGTAACAGAGGCCGCCGTCAGAATATCCTTCAGTGGGTGAACCCTCGGCCTGGACCTGATGGTATACCCGGCCGTGTTCTGAAAGCATGTGCGGATCAACTGGCTCGAGTTTTTACGGACATTTTCAACCTCTCACTTATGAGGTCTGAGGTTCCACCTGCTTTAAAAGGGCATCAATAATACCGGAGCCCAAGAAGAGCAAGGTGACGTGCCTCAATGATTATCGACCAGTGGCACTAACATCTGTGGTGATGAAGTGCTTTGAGAGGTTGATTATGGCGCATATCAACTCCTACCTCAACAAGAACGTCGTCCCACTGCAGTTCGCTTACCGCCACAACACATCAACGTTGGATGCTCTCTGGCTCTCCATATTGCTTTGAACCACTTGGATAACAGAAACTCATATGTCAGGCTGTAATTCATTGACTACAGCTCGGCGTTGAACACAATCATCCCCTCCAAGCTGGTTACCAAGCTCTCAGATCTGGGTCTCGGCGCATCCATATAACCATATAACCATATAACAATTACAGCAAGGAAACAGGCCATCTTGACCCTTCTAGTCCGTGCCGAACACATAATCTCCCCTAGTCCCATATACCTGCGCTCAGACCATAACCCTCCATTCCCTTCCCATCCATATAACTATCCAATTTATTTTTAAATGATAAAAACGAACCTGCCTCCACCACCTTCACTGGAAGCTCATTCCACACAGCTACCACTCTCTGAGTAAAGAAGTTCCCCCTCATGTTACCCCGAAACTTCAGTCCCTTAATTCTCATGTCATGTCCCGTTGTTTGAATCTTCCGTACTCTCAGTGGGAAAAGCTTTTCCACGTCAACTCTGTCTATCCCTCTCATCATTTTAAAAACCTCTATCAAGTCCCCCCTTAACCTTCTGCGCTCCAAAGAATAAAGCCCTAACTTGTTCAACCTTTCTCTGTAACTTAGTTCCCTCTGCAATTGGATCCTCGACTTCCTCATCCACAGACCACAGTCTGTCCGTATTGGTGGAAATGTGTCATCCTCGATAATAATTAGCACGGGAGCACCTCAAGGCTGCGTGCTCAGCCCCCTGCTGTACTCATTCTATATTCATGACTGCGTAGCTGGACATTGTGCGAACTCCATCATCATGTTCCCCGACGACACCACTGTTGTGGGATGAATCACTGATGGTGACGAGTCAGAGTATAGAAGTGAGATCGACTTATTGACCAAATGGTGCCAGCACAATAACCTGGCTCTCAACAACAGCAAAACCAAGGAACTGATTGTGGACTTTGGAAGGGGTAGGATAGGGACCCACCATCCCGTTTATATCTATGGTGGATGGTGGAAAGGGTCAAGAACTTCAAATTAACCATATAACCATATAACAATTACTGCACGGAAACAGGCCATCTGGCCCTACAAGTCCGTGCCGAACAACTTTTTTCCCGTTAGTCCCACCTGCCTGCACACGTACCATAAACCTCCATTCCCTTCTCATCCATGTGCCTATCCAATTTATTTTTAAATGATACCAATGAACCTGCCGACACCACTTCCACTGGAAGCTCATTCCACACCGCTACCACTCTCTGAGAAAAGATGTTCCCCCTCATTTTACCCCTAAACTTCTGTCCCTTAATTCTGAAGTCATGTCCTCTTGTTTGAATCTTCCCTATTCTCAAAGGGAAAAGCTTGTCCACATCAACTCTGTCTATCCTTCTCATCATTTTAAAGACATCTATCAAGTCCCCCCTTAACCTTCTGCGCTCAAGAGAATAAAGACCTAACGTATTCTATCTTTCTCTGTAACTTAGTTGTTGAAACCCAGGCAACATTCTAGAAACATCTCCTCTGTACTCTCTCTATTTTGTTGACATCCTTCCTAAGAGTAGCCTATCTTGCTCCGCTATATGATCTTTGGTCGACTAGGCCTCCACTCAGCGCCGGGAGTTCAGGTGGGAACAGTCGCCGCTCGGCCCCGCGTCCTTTCCACACCACCTCCGCCTTCCCGAGGGCAATCCTGCGGCCGGCGACCCGAGGACCAGGAGCCCGAAACGTGCGGTCGAGAAGGGGGGGGGGGGGGGGGAGGTGAATGAATCTGGTCTGGGCGCCCTCAAGTCCTCCGAGTGTGGCGCGCACCTGGCTATAGGCAGGGCCGGCCTTAGGAGGTGAGGGGCCCAATTGGTAAAATTGTTCGTAGAAATATAAATAAATAATCATCAATGAGTCACGTGGCGTGAGTAACATGACAAATCGGGGGAGAGTCAATTTTGAGATTTTAAAAATCAAGTCTGCAATTTATCCCATCAGATATAGCATAACAATAAGTTTAATTTGACACCTAATTCACTTTCATATCTTCAGTATTAAAAAAGTTATGGCCATTTTTATACTTGGAAATTAGCATCTTGTTCCCTATTGCTTTTCCATTGACTTAACACAAAAGCTGTGATCAAGGACAGTCAAAAGCCCATAACTTTCTTAAAAATTAAAATAACTGAATGAAATGTTCAGTTATTATAGATTAATGCATTCTGGAACAAATATAAAACATCGTACTTGGATGACCTGAAATTAAAGCATATAATTAGTTAATTACCTAATTGTAGCTAATTACAAAATTGACCGTTGTGACGGAAATAGTAATAAACACCCAGACTGCCTTGAAAATTCAAAAATGTGATATTTTCATGATCAGAAACTTTAATATAATTGTATTATATGCTGTAAGTCCGTAACAGATAGGTAAATAGATTACAATTTCTAGCATTATACCAAGTCTTTATGGAGAAGATCAGTTGCTAGCTGGTACATGGGCATATCATAATCAGTAGCATCATCATACTCCTCATATTGTAAAATAGCCAATAACATAACATATAGTCGATTTAGATGCTCTTATGACATGATTAGATGCTCTTATGACATGATTGTCCAACAAAAACGAGCATTTAAATCATATTGCGAGTGGGTGTTTCTGGAATGCGCTCGATTGGAACGTTGCCGCTGCAGTGAGTTTTAATCCCATATCGGCAGGAAAGACACGGGTATGGGGCCCAAATAACATTTTTGCAATGTAAAAATGAGAGTAAGGCCATCCCAAAAAGCAACATTATATGTGAAATAACCGACTTACCATTTGTTTTGTCCTGATATTACAACCCGTCACGTTGAAGGCGTTGAGGGCGTTCAGTCGCATTTTATTTTAATCCAATTATTAAACTGCCTAGCGATTATTTGAAAAAAAAGGCCAGGAACGGAAGTCCGATCGATTTTTCTTCATCAGCTAGCAGATACAAGCGATACAAACCTGCCCCCCCCCCCCCCCCCCCCCATCAAAGACACCAAAGTCGCGCACACGGCCAGTGGCAGAACTGCAGCGCCGCTGAAGGTAGGTTTTGTAACATCGCTCCATTTTCGTGTCTTAGAAACATAGAAACATAGAAAGTAGGTGCGAGAGTAGACCACCAGGTCCGTCGAGCCCGCACCGCCATTCGCTCATGGCTGAACACTAAACTGACACACTTACCCACAAACAGTAGACATAAGACACAGAACACAAGACACTACCCTCCCCCTTATATCGCTATCACCCCTCTCCACCCCAAGAACCTCGTGATCTCCTGGGGGAGGCAAAAAAACGGATAAAAACCCAGGTCCAATTCGGGAAAAAAATCCGGGAAATTCCTCTCCGACCCCAATCCAGGCGATCGACACGTCCAGGAGATCACTCAGGTCTTACTATACTAACCATACCTAGGTCCATGTCCCTGCCCTCTCCCCGTAGCCCCTTATCCCCTTGGCAGCTAAAAAACCATCTATTTTAGTCTTAAATATATTTAAAGTTTCTGCTTCCACTGCTCCCTGGGGCAGTGAATTCCATAAATTAACCACCCTCTGGGTGAAGAAGTTCTTCCTCATCTCAGTTTTAAAAGAGCCCCCTCTTATTCTGCAACTATGTCCCCTAGTTCTAGTTTCCCCGATCATTGGGAACATCCTCGGTGCATCCACCCGATCAAGGCCCCTCACGATCTTATATGTTTCAATGAGACCGCCTCTCATTCTTCTAAACTCCAAAGAGTAGAGTTCCAGCCTACTTAACCTTTCCTCATATGTCAATCCCCTCATTGCAGGAATTAATCTTGTAAACCTTCGCTGCACTGCCTCCAGGGCTAGTACATCCTTTCTTAAGTATGGACCCCAGAACTGTACACAGTATTCCAAATGTGGTCTCACTAATACTGTGTACAGCTGCAGCAAGACCTCCGTGTTTTTATACTCAATCCCCCTAGCAATAAAGGCCAAAACTCCATTGGCCTTCCTGATTGCTTGCTGCACCTGCATACTAACTTTCAGTGATTCATGTACTAATACCCCTAGATCCCTTTGCGTTGCATTACAACGCAGCTCCTCCTCATTTAGAAAATAACTTGCCCTATCATTTTTTTTCCCAAAGTGAATGACTTCACATTTATTAGTATTAAATTTCATCTGCCACGTTGTTGCCCACTCACCTAGCTTATCTATATCCTTTTGCAGACTCTTCCTATCCTCCTCATCCCCTACTTTTCCTCCCATTTTTGTATCGTCCGCAAATTTTGATATATTACACTTGGTTCCCTCCTCCAAATCATTTATATAAATTGTGAACAACTGGGGTCCCAGCACCGACCCTTGCGGAACCCCGCTAGTTACCGGTTGCCATCCCGAGTATGAACCATTTATCCCCACTCTCTGCTTCCTATTTGTTAGCCAATCCTCTACCCATGCTAATATATTACCCCCAATCCCATAATTTTTTATTTTTAGCAATAGTCTCTTATGTGGCACCTTGTCAAAAGCCTTTTGGAAGTCCAAGTATACCACATCCACCGGTTCCCCTTTATCCACCCGGGTTGTTACTTCCTCAAAGAATTCGAGCAGATTCGTTAAACAGGACTTCCCCTTCACAAAACCATGCTGGTTCTGTCCGATGAAGTCATGTTTATCCAAGTGCCCCGTTAGTGTTTCTTTAATAATTGTCTCTAACATTTTACCCACCACCGATGTTAGACTAACCGGTCTATAGTTACCCGCCTTCTGTTTACTTCCTTTTTTAAATATAGGTGTTACATTGGCCATTTTCCAATCCACTGGGACCGTTCCTGCCTCCAGGGAGTTTTGGAAAATTATCACCAATGCATCCACAATCCCCACCGCTATCTCCCTCAAGACCCTTGGATGTAATCCATCAGGCCCAGGGGATTTATCCTCCTTCAGTCTCATTAATTTCCCTAATACCACCTCCTTGGTGATCTTAATAGTATTTAGCTCCTCCATTCCTACCGCCCCCTGTTTATCCAGCGTTGGAATATTTTTTGTGTCTTCTATGGTGAAGACTGATACAAAATACTCGTTTAATGCCTTTGCCATTTCCATGTTCCCCACCAACAACTCTCCAGTCTCACCCTCCAATGGACCAACGTTCACCTTAGCCACCCTTTTTCTTTTTATATAGCTATAAAAACTCTTACTATTAGTTTTTATGTTGTTCGCTAAATTCCTTTCATAGTCTATTTTCCCCGTCTTAATTAATCTCTTAGTTATTTTTTGCTGACCTTTAAATGCTTCCCAATCCTCTACCCTCCCACTATCTCTGGCTACCTTATATGCCCTTGCTTTCAGCCGAATACTATCCTTTATAGTTTTACTGAGCCATGGCTGACTGTTCTTACCCTTACCCCTTTTTTTCTTCATAGGAATACATTTTTCTTGAAGATTATACAGTATACCCTTAAACGTACACCACTGCTCATGTACCGTCTTATTCTTGAGTCTGCTATCCCAGTCAACTTTGATCAGCTCAGTCCTCATACCTTCATAACCCCCCTTATTTAGACTAAGCACCCTAGCCTGAGTTTCAACCTGCTCCCCTTTTATTTGAATATGGAATTCGACCATATTGTGGTCACTTGTTCCCAACGAGTCCCTAACTATGACATTTTTAATTAATCCTGCTTCATTACACAGGACCAGATCCAAGATTGCCTCCCCCCTTGTCGGTTCTGTGACATACTGTTCTAGGAACCCGTCTCTAATACATTCTATAAACTCTTCCTCTAGTCTACCCTGCCCAGTTTGGTTTGCCCAATTAATATGAAAATTGAAGTCCCCCATGATTACAGCAGTTCCCTTTTTACATGCGTCAACTATTTGCAGATTTATGTTCTGACTAACAGCGTCACAGCTATTTGGAGGTCTATAAATTACACCCACTAGTGTTTTTTTCCCCTTATTATTCTCTATCTGTACCCAAGCTGTTTCACTATCCTGATCCTTCAACGCAATATCCTTCCTCTCTATTGCCGTTATTCCCTCCCTTATTAAAAGGGCCACCCCTCCTCCCTTGTTTTGTCTTGTTTTTGGGTGAAATATATCGTCTTCATTGCTGGGAAATACGGTATTTAAAAACATTTAGCTCAACGAAATCTACTTACCACATTAACTCCATTCTTCTCTCTTTGTTTCCTAAGATACTCAAAAGATAATGACAATCCATGTTTGAAAAACCCGCCACGAAACTTGAGCTGCGAATCCACGCTGCAAAGGCAGAATTTGAGCTGCCTTCAGCTCCCCCTCACATTGACGGCTTAAAGCAGCGCCGACGGCACGTCAGTTGCACATACTTTCCCGTATTACATGTACTGCGCATGAAAGGCACAGATAATTATGCCTACCTAAGACATCGATCTCTTAGGTAGGCATAATTCTCCCGTGCCTTTATTATTTATATTTAATAATTATCATTATATAATTTTAGTCAGGATAGGCAGTGCCTTCCTTGCCTTCCTTGACGGCACGTGACGGGTCATATTATTATTGCCTTTTATGGGAAAGTTATCTTTCTTGCTTTTTTCTCTGCAAAGTCTTTTAGAATGTTGTCAAAGTTTAAACTTCTGCTAATTTCAGATTAATTGGCCATAATTGCCAAACTGTTCAAACGTTCTTGCTGAATTGATGACCTCAAATAAGTTTTGATCAGTTTCAGCTTGGAAAAATTCCTTTTTACAGATGCCACGGTCACTAGAATTGTCAAGAAAATCCGAAGAGCAATAAATCAATTTGGAAATGCGGTCGACCTATTGCAAGCAAGGAATTCAAGCATTTTCATGGGGTTTTGAATCTCTGGTGGCAGAATTGACGAGTGATTCCACCTCCTCACAAAGCATGTATCCATCTACATCAGCTAGTTTTGTGGTTTTAACTTGATATTTTTCCTGTCCCAGCTTGACCTCTGTCAATGCCATTTCCAGATCTGCTGCACATTGTCTTATGGTGTCCTTGGACAGCTCGTGAAAATTGCACAAGAATCCAAATAAATGTTGAAATTTTTTCAGTTGTTCAAACCGTGGCTCAAGTGTTTGCAGTGTTTTATCTACCACTTGATTATAACATTGCACTGTGAAGGCGGTTTTTGGACCTGGAAAAGGTTAATCTGCAGATTCATAATCAAATAATTTTCTTTTTTTGCATAAGCGCTTACTCCGAGTCTTGAATACGGGCTCAGCATCTAGGTCTTTGGCAAGTTCACTAGCGTCAATCAAGGCGTCATCAAAACCTTTTTCCCTGTATGTCTTTAACCAGTTACAAAGCTTTTGAAATGAAGAAAGCCCTGTAGCAACATCCATGGTATCACTCTGAAGTTCCTTACTCACAAAATGTACTTGAAAGAGTAAAGAGCGCCAGAAAACTAGTGAGACCAGAAACTTGTAATCTTTCATTTGACGGACTAACGATTCAGCATCGCTTTTTGCTTGAGCGTCATCAGTGTTTTTTGCTAACTCTTCTAGTTATTCTAGTTAGCATCACACACTTCAGCAGCTTGGTACCGTACAGATTTGACACTTTCCATTCTACATTCCCATCGCGTTTCAGAGAGAGGTTTTATAGACAGACCCGTCACATGTTTTCTAAAAACAGTCCATCTTTAGTAGATGATGCAAAAATGGTGTAAGTACAATGCAGAGTTCCAAAGAAAGGCATTGCATCTGGACATGTCTTGAGCATGTCTCCCAAAACTAGGTTGTAGTTGTGACATGCGCATGGTGTAAAGAAAGCTCTTGAATTCTTCTGTAGAAGTGTCCCTTCATATTGGCACCATTATCATACCCTTGTCCACGGATATTTTCAACATCCAGCCCTAATGTTTTAAGTTCATGTATAACCATATAAGCATATAACAATTACAGCACGGAAACAGGCCATCTCGGCCCTACAAGTCCGTGCCGAACAACTTTTTTTTTCTTAGTCCCACCTGCCTGCACTCATACCATAACCCTCCATTCCCTTCTCATCCATATGCCTATCCAATTTATTTTTAAATGATAGCAACGAACCTGCCTCCACCACTTCCACTGGAAGCTCAATCCACACCGCTACCACTCTCTGAGTAAAGAAGTTCACCCTCATGTTACCCCTAAACTTCTGTCCCTTAATTCTGAAGTCATGTCCTCTTGTTTGAATCCTCGCTATTCTCAAAGGGAAAAGCTTGTCCACATCAACTCTGTCTATCCCTCTCATCATTTTAAAGACCTCTATCAAGTCCCCCCTTAACCCTCTGCGCTCCAGAGAATAAAGACTTAACTTATTCAACCTATCCCTGTAACTTAGTTGTTGAAACCCAGGCAACATTCTAGTAAATCTCCTCTGTACTCTCTCTATTTTGTTGACATCCGTCCAGTAATTGGGAGACCAAAATTGTACACAATACTCCAGATTTGGTCTCACCAACGCCTCGTACAATTTTAACATTACATCCCAGCTTCTATACTCAATGCTCTGATTTATAAAGGCCAGCATACCAAAAGCTTTCTTTACCACCCTATCTATATGAGATTCCACCTTCAAGGAACTATGCACGGTTATTCCCAGATCCCTCTGTTCAACTGTATTCTTCAATTCCCTGCCATTTACCATGTACGTCCTATTTTGATTTGTCTTGCCAAGATGTAGCACCTCACATTTATAATCTAATCTAATCTATAATCACATCTAATGCACCTTTCTCCTTTTCTGCTTCGGCCTTCTTTGCCTTGGCTGTACCCCTCTTCTTACTGTCACTCAAATGTGTTCTGCCGATGTCCCTTAGTCTATAAGTCATATTTACAGAAACCACGCAAATTTCTGTAGAACCTGCAATGTGGTGTTACATATATATTGCAATCAGTGATGGGAATGGGTTTTAGGAACTAGGGGTACGCTAAGGTCCGTGAGGCTCAGGTTGGGGAGGAAGGGGTGGTGGGAGTTGGGGGGAGGGGGTGGGAGTGTGGGTGGTAGATGCTATAAGCCCCCCATGGGAAATTTTATCTAACTCTGAAATTGAAGATGGACAAAAGCTGGAGTAGCTCAGCAGGATAGGCAGCGCAGCGACTCTGGGGAGAAGACCCTTCTTCAGACTGAATTGAACTCTCGTCGGTGAGAGTACTTGTGATTGTCTGAAGAAGGGTCTCGACCAAAACCGCAACCCTCTCCCCAGAGCCCCTGCTCGTCCCGCTGGGCCACCACAGACAGGGAGATGAAGGTAGACACAGGGGGGTTCACCTTCAAATTCAGAGCCAAACAAAAAACACAGAGTGCTGGAGGAACGACGGCCGAGCGGTGAGTGTAAAACCCATCGCGGGGCTTGTTTCAACAGAGGCCTAGGAGCCGTTGGTGAGGAAGGAGTAACCAAAATCACACTTCAAATTAAGTTGGCTTGAGGAAGCCGCTGATTGGTCGGGGGCAGAGGTAGCAGCTGATTATAAGCCCCCCCGGGTAAGGCTTTTATCTAATTCAGAAATTGAAGATGGACAAAGAATGGAAGGCCAGGGTACAGGCACCGCAGCGGGACGTCAGATGTGGGTGGAGAAGAGGTCTTCAGACTGAGTGCCCTCCAGACATCACATCCACATCTGCGCCAGGTGTGATTGTCTGAGCTTTTATCCGAAGGGATCGTAAAACCGCAACCTGAAGCAGCAGCTCGATCGACCCGCTGGGCTCAGGGACAGACAGGGAGAGAAAGGAGTTACAGGGGGGTGGTCACCTTCAACTTCAGAGCCAGACAAACTGGGTCACAGTTAGGTGGGAAGGAACGAGGCGGCCGACTGGTGAGTGTAAAACCCACTGTTGAGTCCACCTTGAAAACAGAGGCCCAGGAGCCGAGTACGGTTAGGGGAGACAGCCTCACACTTCAAATTAAGGGGGCTTGAAAGCCGCTGTGGTCGAACGGGCTGAAGCAGCAGCTGATTGGCTTGTATCCCGGATAAGTCTATGTATTGTATCCAGGATAAGGGGGAGAAAGAGGGACAGGGCATTTTACTGTTCTGGATGTCAGAGGTGGGAGGTCATGGGTACACTCCAAGACCAAGGGAGGCAGACAGACCCTGAGGTGTGGGAGGTCATCGGACCAACGCAAGGTCAGAAGTCCACATCTGCGCCAGGTGCCTCGAGATGGGGCTACGAAGGGACCCGTGTTAGGAACCTGGAGCAGCAAGCTCGATGACCTCTGTCTGCTGGGGGGAGAGCGAGGAGGTCATAGAAAGGGAGTTACAGAGCGGTGGGGGGTCACAATTAGGAAGGGCAATGGGCAGAGGCAGGGACTGGTGAGTACCACTGTTGAGTACACCTTGAAAATAAGTACTCATGTTTGAGTACGGTTAGGGGAGACAGCCTACCTGGGGGTAGTGACAGCGGCCGGGCCTCCGGCACAAAGACCGGTCCTGTTGCTCAGAAGGGTAAGGAAAAGAAGAGGAGGGCAATTGTAATAGCGGACTCTATAGTCAGGGGGTCGGATTGGCGATTCTGTGGACGCAGTCAGGAGACCCGGATGGTAATTTGCCTCCCTGGTGCCAAGGTCAGGGATGTGGCTGAACATGTCCAAGATATCCTGAAATGGGAGGGAGAGGAGCCTGAGGTCGTGGTACATATAGGTACCAACGACATAGGTAGAAAAAGAGAAGAGGTCCTGAAAGGAGAATTTAGGGAGTTAGGAAGAGAGTTAAGTAGAAGGACCGCAAAGGTAACAATCTCAGGATTACTGCCTGTGCCACGCGACAGTGAGAGTAGGAATGGAGCGAGGTGGATAAATGCGTGGCTGAGGGGCTGGTGCAGTGGGTAGGGATTCAGGTTTCTGGATCATTGGGACCTCTTTTGGGGAAGGTGCGACCTTTATAGAAAGGACGGGTTGCACTTGAACTCGAGGGGGACCAATATCCTGGCGGGGAGATTTGCAAAGGCTACTGGGGAGACTTTAAACTAGAATGGTTGGGGGAAGGGACTCAAATAGGGAAAGCTAGCAGTCAGTGTGTGAGGCAGGAGGCAGAGGAGGGTAGCACTCTGACACAAAATGTAGGGGAGAAAGAAGAAAAAGACAATAAACAGAGAATAAGAGGGGGTGGGTTTCTTAAATGTGTGCATTTTAATGCTAGGAGCATTGTAAGAAAGGTGGATGATCTTAGAGCCTGAATTGACACCTGGAAGTATGATGTTGTGGCGATCAGTGAAACATGGATGCAGGAGGGCTGTGATTGGAAACTAAATATTCCAGGATTTCGTTGCTTCAGGTGTGATAGAATTGGAGGGGCAAGAGGTGGAGGTGTTGCATTGCTTGTCAGGGAAGATATTACAGCAGTGCTTTGGCAGGATTGATTAGAGGACCCGTCTAGGGAGGCTATTTGGGTGGAACTTAGAAATGGGAAAGGGGTAGCAACACTTATAGGGGTGTATCATAGACCGCCAAATGGGGAGCGAGAATTGGAAGAGCAAATATGTGAGGAAATCGCAGATATTAGTAGTAAGCTCAAGGTAGTGATTGTGGGAGATTTCAATTTTCTACACATAGACTGGGAAACACATTCTGTAAATGGGCTGGATGGTTTGGAGTTTGTAAAATGTGTGCAGGATAGTTTTTTGCAGCAATACATATAGGTACCTACTAGGGAAGGGGCGGTGCTGGACCTCCTTGTTAGGAATTCAGACAGGTCAGGTGGCAGAGGTATGCGTTGGGGAACAGTTCGGGTCCAGTGATCACTATACCATTAGATTCAATATAATTATGGAGAGGGCCTGAACTGGACCTAGGGATAAGATTTTTGATTGGAGAAAGGCTAACTTTGAGGAGATGCGAAAGGATTTAAAAGGAGTGAATTGGGACTTTTTGTTTTATGGGAAAGATGTGGAAGAGAAATGGAGGACATTTAAAGGTGAAAATTTAAAGTACAGAATCTTTATGTCCCTGTTCGGTTGAAAGGAAATAGTAAAAATTGGAAAGAGCCATGGTTTTCAAGGGGAATTGGACACTTGGTTCGGAAAAATAGAGAGTGTATAAGAGAGATCTATAATAAGTATAGGCAGCATGGAGTAAATGAGGTGCTTTAGGAGTATAAATAATGTAAAAAGAATCTTAAAAAAGAAATTAGAAAATCTTAATGAAGATATTAAGGTCAGATGATCAGCTGCTCCTGATTGAGCCAAAGACTAAGCGGAAGCACAGAGGGGACCGTGCCTTTGCTGTGTCGGCTCCGAGATTGTGGAATGAATTGCCTCTGCACGTTAAACAGGCCCCTTCTCTAGCTGTTTTTAAGTCGCTCCTGAAGACATATCTATTCTCCGTGGCCTTTGTAGACCAGTAAGGTGTTGAATTGTTTATTTACTTTATTTGCTTGGTTTTGCTGCGTGGTTCGTACTCGTGTTTTATGTATTTTAATTTATTGTTTGGATTTTCGTATGTAGTTTATGCGCCTCGTGTTAGTTGTAGGTTCTGTTGTTCTGCCAGTTTTATGATGTCTTGCTTGTTTTCTTTTTTCTGTACAGCACTTTGGTCAGCTTTGGTTGTTTTTTAAGGTGCATAACAAATAAAGTTATTTTTATTATATGAGGTTGCTTTGGCAAGTAAGGTGAAAGTAAATCCAAAGAGTTTCTACAGCTATATTAATAGCAAAACGATAACGAGGGATAAAATTGATCCACTAGAGAGTCAGAGTGGACAGCTATCTGCAGAGCCAAAAGAGATGGGGGAGATATTGAACAATGTATTTTGTTCGGTATTCACCAAGCATAAGGATATGTGAGGTAAGGGAAACAAGTAAAGTGGCTATGGAAACTATGAGATTCAAAGAAGAGGAAGTACTGACACTTTTGAAAAATATAAAAGTGGATAAGTCTCCAGGTCCTGACAGGATATTCCCAAGGACATTGAGGGGAGTTAGTGTAGAAATAGCAAGGGCTATGGCAGAAATTTTCCAAATGTCATTAGAAACGTGAATAGTGCCGGAGGATTGACGTACTGCGCATGTTGTCCCATTGTTTAAAACGGGTTCTAAGAGTAAACCTAGCAATTATAGACCTGTTAGTTTGACGTCAGTGGTGGGAAAATTAATGGAAAGGATACTTAGAGATAATATATATAAGCATCTGGATAAACAGGGTTTGATTAGGAACAGTCAACATGGATTTGTGCCTGGAAGGTAATGTTTGGCTAATCTTCTTGAATTTTTTGAAGAGGTTACTCGGGAAATTGATGAGGGTAAAGCAGTGGATGTTGTATATATGGACTTCAGTAAGGCCTTTGACAAGGTTCCCATGGAAGTTTGGTTAAGAAGGTTCAAGTGTTGGGTATTAATGGTGGAGTAGCAAGATGGATTCAACAGTGGCTGAATGGGAGATGCCAGAGAGTAATGGTGGATGGCTCTTTGTCAGGTTGGAGGCCAGTGACTAGTGGGGTGCCTCAGGGATCTGTGTTGGGTCCACTGTTGTTTGTCATGTACATCAATTATCTGGATGATGGTGTGGTAAATACAATTAGTAAGTATGCAGATGATACTAAGATAGGTGGTGTTGTGGATAATGAAGTAGATTTTCAAAGTCTACAGAGAGATTTAGGCCAGTTGAAAGAATGGGCTGAAAGATGGCAGATGGAGTTTAATGCTGATAAGTGTGAGGTGCTATATCTTGGCAGGACAACTCAAAATAGGACGTACATGGTAAATGGTAGGGAATTGAGAAATGCAGTTGAACAGAGGGATCTAGGAATAACTGCAAAGTTCCCTGAAGGAATCTCATGTAGATAGGGTGGTAAAGAAAGCTTTTGGTGCGCTGGCCGTTATAAATCAGAGCATTGAGTATAGAAGTTGGAATGTAATGTTAAGATTGTACAAGGCATTGGTGAGGCCAATTCTGGAGTATGGTGTACAATTTTGGTCGCCTAATTATAGGAAGGATGTCAACAAAATAGAGAGAGTACAGAGGCGATTTACTAGAATGTTGCCTGGGTTTCAGCAACTAAGTTACAGAGAAATGTTGAACAAGTTATGTCTTTATTCTTTGGCGCGCAGAAGGTTAAGGGGGGACTTGATAGAGGTCTTTAAAATGATGAGAGGGATAGACAGAGTTGACGTGGATAAGCTTTTCCCACTGAGAGTAGGTAAAATTCAAACAAGTGCACATGACCCTGAGCTAAAATTTGACAGTCAGATCAAGGCTGTTGTTAAATCAAGCTTTTTCCATTTGAGGCAGCTGGCCAAAATAAAGCCAATTCTGTCAAGGCAGCACTTTGAGACGGTAATCCACGCCTTTGTTACCACTCGGCTGGATTACTGCAATGCACTGTATGTGGGGGTTAGTGGGTCCTCCATCGCCCGTCTCCAGATGGTACAGAATGCAGCAGTACGTCTTTTAACTGGCACATGTAAACATGAGCACATTTCGCACATTTTAGCCTCACTCCACTGGT
The DNA here is from genome assembly GCF_028641065.1 of Leucoraja erinaceus. Taxonomy (NCBI): domain Eukaryota; kingdom Metazoa; phylum Chordata; class Chondrichthyes; order Rajiformes; family Rajidae; genus Leucoraja; species Leucoraja erinaceus. Next base: position 60,765 of record NW_026576513.1, on the reverse strand, counting down.
TTGTAACAAGCTCTAGTCTGCTAGCTCAACTATTTGCCTTTATAGATACTGATGGCGTTCTGAGATACCTTTTCACTCTAACTCTCCTGATGTCAATGAACAACGTTTGGTGAATCTAAAAAGCAAGGTAAAACAACTTTAGTACTAAATATAAGGACTTTAGAACTACCTTTTACCTTCTACTATTTAATTGAGTGGAAAAGACTACTGGCCTTACAATGGGCGAGCCAATTGCCCTCCAAAGTATCTTGGATAACATGCAGCAAATGCAGCTCAACATGATATTACATATGGACAATAAAATTGATCCAATTGGAGCAAGCCTGACTAACATTGAAGGCTCACTTCAAACGCTTGGAGAGCAAGTAACGGAGCTTGAGCAAAGAGTTAGCTCCAACGAGGATAATATAACAGACCAGGTTGGGCGTGTAAAATCACTTGAAAAAGAAAACGCTGCCCTGAAAATTTGGGCAGATGACGCTGAGAACAGAAGCAGACGTTCCAACTTACGTTTCTTCGGCATCCCCGAGATGGTCGAGTCCAAAGATATCACCGGATTCATGGGCCGTCTGATACCGCAGCTTCTCGGTGAAGCGAATTTCCCCACTCCTCTAGTGATTGAGCGCTGTCACCGTACCGGTCGCAAGGATAACTCCAGAGCCAAGGGTCCGAAGCCGATCCTGGTGAAGTTCCACTATTTCCAGGATAAGCTGAGGATAATGAAGCTCTCCCGGGAGAAAAATGTGCCCCTTGAGTACAACGGAGCTCGGGTTCATATCTACCCGGACTTCAGCGCTGGTCTTGTCCAGAGACGCCGGGAGTATGATGCGGCTAAGAAGAAGCTACGCGACCGTGACATCAAATACGCATTGATCTTTCCCTGCACACTGGGAGTTGTCCACGCTGGCAAGACACAGTTCTTTCGCACTCCTGGTGAAGTTGGGACATTTATTGGTGAGCTCTCCTCCGTTAACTCCTCCATGGACTCTGATATAACAGCCTAATGTTGGTGTTAGCGTTAGCACAATAATGTTGTCTGCCGATGAACTTTGTGTTTAGCTGGTTTTTGTTGTATTTTTTTTATAATTTTTCTATAAAATAATGCCGGCGGCTCCTCTTGTAATTATTTAACCGCTGGACCAGCATTGATTTTTCTGTCTCATTCACAAAGTTGTAGCTGGCATGAGAGTAGTTATGACTGACAATATGTGATATGATAACATTGTTATGACTGATATGTGATAATACGAGTTGTTATTCTGGGCTTCATAAAGCCCCATTAATTTAATTTAAAAATAATTGGTTCAGGACTTCATACTTTAATCTATTTGCATAAACATGAGCTATGCAGACTGAGGTGTGTATGCTCGCTTTTTTTTTCTTTCTCTCTCTCTCAATGACGCAGCCTGATCTTGTGTGCTTTGTCTGTCCTGTCTTCTGTGTGTGTGTGTTTGTGTCAATCTGTATATGTGGCTCTCCCGTCCCCTTTCTCATGCTATTTCCCTGCCCCACTCCCCCAACCTTATCTACACCCAACTGATCCATAATTGATACAGCTAAAGGCCTAAACATCATCCATTTGAACATTAGGAGTCTTCTTCCAAAGATAGATTTAATTAGTGTTTGGATTGCACAGAATAAACCTGACATAATAACATTTTTAGAAACATGGTTACATAGTGAAATTTGTGACAATGATATTCATATTGATAATTTTGCATTATATACAGCAGACAGGACTACGAGAGCTGGAGGTGTGGCTTGCTATGTGTCAACTCGCTTTATATCTGAACCTACTATCCCTAAAGTAACCTCATCTCTCATTGAAAGCCTTTTCATTAGGTTAAAACTTCATGAGAATAAACATCTAATTATCGGCACTATCTATCGACCCCCCCCCTGTTCATCCTGACTCAACTAAGTCCCTAATTTCCACTCTCACCTCTATTGAACACCCATGTGAATTAGTGCTTCTTGGTGACTTCAATAAAAACTGGCTCGATCGCTCCTCTTCTAACGACAAAAACTTGCCTAAAGGTATAAACCTGACCCAGTTAATCAACGAACCTACCAGAGTTCATGGCAATTCTACATCACTATTAGATTGGATTCTTGTTACCCATCCTGACCGAATCTTAACATCTGGTGTTTTGTCAGATTGCTTTAGCGATCATTCTGCTATTTGCTGTGCGTGGAAGATTAAACCTTCCCGTCTCCCTCCTAAACATATTCGTGTTAGACAATGTAGAAAATTTAATTATGATAATTATATGCATGACCTGATTGCAATAAACTGGGACAGGTTTCAACTTATACCAACTGTCGAGGATGCCTGGAATTATTTATACACTGAAGTCACAAGAGTTATCGATAAGCATGCCCCCTGGAGAGAAATAAAAGTCAAGGGAAAACATTTACCATGGATTAGTGCTGATTTGATCAACCTTTTTAATGAGCGGGATAAAGTCTGGAAGACTTTCAGGGAAACAAAGGACCCTGCTGATTGGGAAAAATATAGGTCCTTAAGGAATCAGTGTACGACAAAAACACGTAATGCTAAATCAAGTCATTTAAAAAAACATCTTTCTGAAGACATGCATAATCCCAAAAAGTTCTGGAAAAGACTAAATACTGTTCTTAATAAATCAAATCAAAATATCAGCACTCAGATTCGGGTCAACAATGACATCATTCAGGACCCTGCTGTTATATCCAATGCTTTCAACCAGCACTTCTCCACTGTATGTAGCTCTACTGTATTTGACTCATCTATTATATGTAACTTTCCAGCTACATCTACATGTAGAAGCTATTTTTCTTTTCAAAAAATAAAACCTGTTGACGTTCAACATGCTATTAATGAATTAAAGGATGATTGTGGATCTGGACCAGCTGGTATTGAGACTAAATTCATTAAGATAGGAGCTAATATTCTAATGTACCCACTATGCGACCTGTTTAATTTGCCTTTCTCAACTTGTACCCTCCCTTCCGCATGGAAGTGTGCTAATGTTACTCCACTGCATAAGGGAGGTGACCCACACGATATTAACAATTACCGCCCCATCTCAATTATCAACTCGGTGGCTAAAATCCTTGAGAAACTAGTGATCAACCAGCTTTGACATTATGTCTCAACTATCAACATTCTATCTCCATGCCAGTCTGGGTTCAGACCTAATCACTCCACAACTACAGCTCTGTTAAAACTCACCAGCGATGTGTTCACTGCTTCTGAGGATGGTAAACTCACCGGTGCCATCTTTCTTGATTTAACCAAGGCCTTTGATGTTGTTGACCACTACCTACTGCTTGATAAACTTTACTCTATTGGTCTTTCTCAAAACAATCTACTGTGGTTTAACTCATACCTTCATAACAGACGCCAATGTGTCACCTTTAATGGAAGTCAATCCAATTTCTTAATTGTTGAGAAGGGGGTCCCGCAAGTTTCGTCCTTGGGACCACTCCTTTTCTCTATTTTCATAAACGACCTCCCTAATATCTGTTCTGACTGTCAAACACAACTATATGCCGATGATGCGGTGCTATATACATCTAGTACTAACAAATCTGAAATTGAAAGATCCCTTCAATTAGATCTTACTTCTGTTTAGAAATGGCTATTATTTAACAAATTAATTTTAAATAAAAATAAATCATGCAGTATGTTATTTGGTACCAGACAAGGCCTTGGTAATTCTGTAGATTTGACTATATCATTTATTGAAGGATCACCATTAGAACAAGTATTGAACTTCAAATATCTTGGTGTTTGGCTCGATCCAACGCTTTCATTTACGAAACATAGTGAGACGATTACTAAAAAACTCAGCTGTAATCTAGCTATTCTTTACCGCCATATAAATTGTTTCACCTTTCAGATGAGAAAAATAATTGTCTCTCAACTACTACTACCAACACTGGATTATGCTGATATTGTCTATCAGAATATATTTGATACACATCTTCAACCCCTCAATGTAGTTTATAATAGTCTTTGCAGATTTATTTAAGGTGTCCATATATAACTCACCACTGTTCTATGTGCGAAACTCTAAACTGGTTATCCCCCCACGCTCGAAGATGCTACCACTGGTTCCAGTTCATCTTTAAATGCATCCATCTCAATTACCCTTCTTATCTAAAACAAGACCTATTACCATACACACCCCCATACTCACTAAGGCATATTCAGCAACCCTTCTTTTTCATTCCAAGAACTAACAAAGAAATTGGGAGACGTGCATTTAAATGCAAAGCTCCTTCTGACTGGAACACTCTGCCTAGTACCATAAGAACTATTAGCTCATTTCGTCTATTTAAAAATACACTTTTACCCTTCCTTATAAAACCATGTACCTGTTTCTAGTATTAGAGTCTTCAAGCTCCTTTATCTAGCTTGCTCTGTGTGTGATCATTTGCGCTGTAACATATAACTGTTATTATTATTGGATATGTAAAGTCAATTAACAATTGTTATAAACTATAACAAGTGGGGATGGAGGGGTTATGGGATTGGTGTGTGGGTAGGTGGGTCAATGAGAGCCTTTATGTATGTTATGTCTTGTGCTGTATGTTTTATGTTGGACCCCCTCGAAAACGAGATGACTGTCCATCTCAAGGGGTTAGCCATGAATAAACTTGTTTCAATGTCCAATGATTAGGTTCTCAGGAAGCACAAACTGGACTCTTACCAGCTGCTGACCTTCTACCGCTCGTCCATCGAGAGCCTGCTGACTTACTGCATTACAGCATGGTACGGCAGCTGCACCATGGCAGACAGCGAGAGGCTTCAGAGGGTAACTAGGACAGCACAGAAGATCATTGGTTGCCCTCTCCCCTCCCTGATGGATATTTACACCTCCCGCTGCCTTAGCAGGGCAAAGAATATCATCAAGGACAGCTCCCATCCTGCGTTTGGACTGTTCGACCTGCTGCCCTCTGGAAGGCGCTATAGGTGCATCAAAACTAGGACAAATACTCAGGAATAGTTGTTTTCCGAAAGTCATAACTACTCTTAATTCACACATGCACTGACTTCACAGCCCAACACCCGGACTTCCATCTATTCTATCCACGTACTGAAATTTGGAACTGTAATGTGTATTGTAACTGTAATTTTTAATATTAAAAAAAAATTGTTTTAAATATTTAATATAATCTTTAAACATCTGCCTAAGAATACTACCTATTCATCCTTCACCATTTTGCCTTTATAGATATGTATATAGCGCCGCAGAATTGTGCACCTATCCCCCCGCCCTTTTGTTTTGTTTTCTGTTTCTTGTGTTTTGTACTAAATTATATGTATGCACTGAGTACGAGCTGCTTTTAATCTCATTGTACATGTATAGTGATAATAAATGGCATATCAATATATATATCAATTAGGAGAGAATGCTTTGAAGTTGTGGACAGAACTCTTCCAGATGTCTTCAGCAACACCAAGCATTTTGGTGCCCCCCTGCCAGTACAGGCCTCAGTGACTGAGCTGCCAGCCCAAAAATCCATTCCGCCCACAAACTCCATACTAGCCCTCTGGAAATCAATACCTTCGGCCCACAACACTCATACTAGCGCAACAGAAAGCCCCCTTCCCACTGGCCAGCAATATTGGAATTGCTGCAGAGGTGGAATTATTGTGTTGGGTATCCAGCCCTCCCGTGTGAGGCCGGGACCCAACGGGTCCCACTTAGTCTAGTTTCTAAATACTTTCAGTAATAAGTCGAAACACAAAGCATTAAATTTTCAGTTAGGTAGGTCCAAAATTAGAATCAGATAATAGGTTTTGGACTCCACGGTCTACATGAATATGTTAAAAAAAACGTGTTTTTTTGCGAAGATGTGATTGTACACACACACCTCTCTCCGCCTCTCTCTCCTCACACTCTCTACTCACTCTGACCCCCGCTCTTCCCCGTATCTTCCCGCCTCTCCCCCCACCTCTCCCACCCCCCTGATGGGACCTGCAGTGAATCCATTCAAAAGCATATGCAGCTGAGAACCACACGGACGCAAAGAGAGCGAATCCCAAGCCTGAAATCTAGGGCAATTTAGATCCACAAGGAAATAAAAAAGAGGGGGGGGGGGTTGAGCGAGGTCGAGAGAGGGAGGATAGAGGGGGACAGGGGGTGGGTTAGAGGGGGACAGGGGGGAGAGTGGGAGGAGAGAGGGTGGAGGGGGGAGACAGGGGGGAGGGGTGGAAGGGATGGGGTGTGCCAGATTGAAGGCCGGGGGTGAGAGAGGCCGGAGCAGAGGGAGGAGAGGGGAGAGGAGGTGAGAAAGAGGTGGTAGATGGGGGAGAAGAGGGGTGGGGGTAAAACGGTCTGGTGGAGGCAGATGGAAGAGATGTGGGGTGGAAGAGAAGCCAAGGGGAGAGATGACGGGGGGAGAGAGGCCGGGTGGAACGACGCCGGGGGGCGGGGTGTAGAGAGTCTTCAGTCCACACCCCAACATCACCTCCGGTGGCGTATTTTGAATAACGGTAGGAGGAGGGAGAGGTCGTGGTTGGGACGTCACCCGCAGCGCCCCGGCATAACCTCATCATTGAAAGGCAGTCGTTTTAAATTTCAATGTTTTGTCTTATTTTTGACCATTTTCAGTAATAACTGGAGAAATAAAGCATGAAATGTTCAGATAAGGCGGTTTGGGCACCACGGGGAAAATGTCTACCGGAATATGTAAATATTGTATTGTTACCGCGTAAAAAAATCGCAAAGATGTGATTACATACACACACATCCACATACAAGATCAGTTATTAAGTGGCACCCGTCGGGTCCATAGAAACATAGACACATAGAAAAATAGGTGCAGGAATAGGCCATTCGGCCCTTCGAGCCTGCACCGCCATTCGTTATGATCATGGCTGATCATCCAACTCAGTATCCCATCCCTGCCTTGTCTCCATACCCCCTGATCCATATAACCATATACCATATAACCATATAACAATTACAGCACGGAAACAGGCCATCTCGGCCCTAAAAGTCCGTGCCGAACAACAAGGGCCACATCTAACTCCCTCTTAAATACGGCCAATTAACTGGCCTCAACAGCCTTCTGTGTCAGGGAATTCCACAGATTCACCACTCTCTGTGTAAAAAAAGATTTTCTCATCTCGGTCCTACAATACTACCCTCTTATCCTTAAACTGTGACCAAATCCCACCAACGCGCGGTTGGGGGGAAAAGGGGGGGGGGGGGGGGGGGGGGGGGGGTTTGGGGCTGCGGTGTCACACACACACTGACCACGCCACACACACACACGCACACACTAACCCCGCCCTTTCATATTATACCAATATTACTAATTCGATCATTTTACCCCATCCCTCGCCCTATCGATTCACACAGAGCCCCAACTGCACAGGCGCGGCTACAGAGAGAGAGGTATGGGGGTAGAGAGAGAGAGGGCAGAGAGAGAGGGGAGGTAGAAAGTGAGAGAGGGTAGAGAGAGAGGGGGGAAAAGGGGTATAGGGGGCAGAGGGAGAGAGGGGGGCAGAGAGAGATAGAGGGGGTGTAGAGGTAGAGAAGGGGCAGAAGGCACGAAGGGGAGGGGGTAGGGGGTTGGAAGAAAGGGGGAAGGCAGATGGGGGTGGCGCAGAGGGGGAGGTTGCAGAGGGGGAAGTGGGGGGTGGGCAGGGGCGGAGGGGGGCGAGCGGGGAGGAGGCGAGGGTGGACCGTAGAGGCAGGGAGGGGGGGGGCTGAGAGTGAGGGGGGCAGTGGGAGATGGAGACAGAGGGAGAGAGTCGGCAGAGGAGGAGGGGCAGAGGTAGAGGGGTAGGGCAGCGAGAGAGCATTGTTCCGAGCAGCTGCCATCTCACCAGACGCCATAGGACGGACGGGCAGTCTGGTGTCGACCAAAGGACTGCGAATTCTGCCACTTCAGTCAAGGGCCCGACTTCATCTCTGGAGGCGTCTTTTGAATAACGGGTGGGGGGGGGGGGCGGGGAGAGGTCGGGGGTGTGAACTCACTCGCAGCGCGTGGAAGTAAGATGGTGCGGAGCACACCCATTCTGGCGTCATCAGCGAAAGGCAGTCGTTTTTAAATTAAAAGTGTTGTCATATTTTTAAACATTTTCAGTAATGTCGAGAAATGAAGCTTGAAATTTTCAGAAAAAGTTAATTTTGGACTCCACGGGGAAAATGTCTACCGGAATATGTATAAATGTTACCGTTACCACATTTTTTTTTATCGCGAAGATGTTTGGTGCATTTGTACATCGAATATAGACATATACAACTGGGGGATTGATTGGGGACGATCAGCCATGATCACAATGATTGTTGGTGTCGGCTCGCACGAGTATTTTTTTTACTCGTGGACAATGTTCACAGTTTTTAAAACACGTCACGTGTTTATCGGATTCCCCAAACACCTACCGTTAGCATTACGAGCCGCTGCGAGGCATCCACGAACTCCTACGGGCGCGCTACGGACATTCTCCGAGATCGAAACAGGGGTAAACTCGGGAGAACTCTTGAATTACCTCGTACAGTGCGGTGACAAGGGATCAAGGAAAGAGCGTTCACGTCGCGGCCCTGTTTCCACCAATCTTTCCACCACCACGCACATTAAGCACAAGAAGTGGAAGACATACACCATTGTGCAGATGCCGAGAAGTGTGTTCAGCTCTGGCTGAACCACTTCTAATCTCGTGTGTGGACTCGATGAGAAGAAAGCGGAGACAAGCCCAAAACAGTGTCTGTCAACTTTGACGGTGAACTTTCAAATGACGGCGCACACGGCTATATACTTTGATTCGTTCCTGAGCTTCAGGTTGTTGCCCTGGAACACCATCCGGTTTTAGATTATTTCGCAAAATCATATTTAACACGAAATTCCAAAATATTCGTCCGGATGATGTGTGTCTAATTAGCTCTAATCCACACTGGATTAATTTATGGAGTCGCCACGGAACAAGTCGAGGATCCGCCATTTTACAGCCCCCAGACCCGAACCCCGGTTTGGACCATGTCCTCGGATCATGTTATCCCACTGACGGCGGTGATTCCCCCCGCTTCTCAGGTTAAGTCCCGCATCCTGCAGACGCGCTGTAGTGAAAGAGTCGCGATATTTAAAAGATGATTGGACCGGTGCATTCATAGGAAAGGTTAAAATAATTGCCGGGTTATCGCGAGCAAATAGGACTCGCGGTGACGAGGCGTCTCGGTCAGCAGAGAGGAATTGAACCAAAGTGACAGATTCAGTGATGTATAACCAATTTTCAAGAGAATTTATTGTCATGTGTCCCAGATAGGACAATGAAATTCTTGCTTTGCTTCAGCACAACAGAATATTGTAGGCATGAATACAGAACAGATCAGTGTGCCCATATACCATTATATAATTATATACACACATGAATAAATAAACAGATAGAGTGCAAATAAACAGATAATGGGCTATTAATGTTCATAGTTATGTTTGAGTTGAGTTCAATAGCCTGATGGCTGAGGGGAAATAGCTATTCCTGAACCTGCACGTTGCAGTCTTCAAGCTCCTGTACCTTCAACTTGAAGGTAGCGGGAAGTTAAGTGTGTGGCCAGGATGGTGTGGGTCTTTGATGATGCTGCCAGCCTTTTTGAGGCAGCAAGAGCGAGAGATCTCTTCGATGGTAGGGTGGTCAGAGCCGATGATGGACTGAGCAGTGTTTACAACTTTTTGTAGTCATTTCCGCTCCTGGGCGCTCAAGTTGCCGAACCAAGCCTCGATGCCACCGGTCAGCATGCTCTCTACTGTGCACCTGTAGAAGTTAGAGAGAGTCCTCTTTGACATACCGGCTCTCCGTAATATTCTCAGGAAGTTGAGGTGCTGATGTGCTTTCTTTATTATTGCATCAGTGTTCTTGGACCAGGAGAGATCTTCAGAGATGTGCACTATATAACTTCTACGAGTGATAGTTCAAATGACCATTGCAGGCTGTTCTATGTGAGTACGTGCGTAGTGGAGATCTCAGATGAATGGGAATATTGGGAGGACAAACATTGATGGGAGCAAATGTATGTTGAACTATCGGCGTGGATCAGAGGGTCACGGACGTACAAGTGCACGAATTACACCCAGTGGGAATTTAACCGCGTTCATCAGCTCAGCCCTGAATTTACTCTGGGTCACCACGTAAATACACGTGTTAGTGCAGGTACTGAGCAGCTGCAGGAACACCGACGTGACCTCTGTGATATAGTAATAACCGGTGGGGGTGTAGTCAACTCCCACCTTCGCAATACCGGTAAAGATGAAAAATATGGCCTGTGGTCCCCACAGTAACATGAAACTGGCGGTAATACTGAAGAGTAAAACAATGGATTTCCAATCAAACACTTAGAATAACACAAAGAAACTTTATCGATTACAGTTTAATAACAGGAAAAAAATTAATCCTAAAATTTTGGAAAGGCCCTACGGCCCCCACAATCAGAATGTGGATTATAGAAATGACGGAGACCTTAAACGTGGAAAGAATTAGACTTGCCCTGTTGGACAAACAGGAATTATTCGTTGGAACATGGTCTCCTTTTATTGAGTACTTAAAGGGTCAGAATAGTTCAGCACAGGAACCTGACTAGCACCCGGACTAAAGATTGGATGAAATACTACACTTTGAAATATACGAACATATCTCGAATGATGTCTTTAAACTTAAACAAACTTTTCCATTCTTCCTTAATTACCTTTTTCACCCCTCTCTCTTTTTTTTTTTTTTTTTTTTTTTTTTTTAAATTTTCCCCCTCTCTTTCCCTCTTCTTTCCCTCTATTTCACCTATCCTTTTAGTTCTATCTAGTTATAAAAAAAAACGAAGAAAAATGTAAAAAATATTGGAGACAATGTAATAATAACTGTCAATGTTATCATTTTAAAAATGTAAGACAGTAATGATGTAATAGACTATGTACTTATCTCCAATAATAATAAAAATATAAAAAAAAAAAAAAAAAAAAAAACAATGGATTTCCTGCGGTTCTCCATCTCCGGGTCCTTGTCATTCTCTCCGTTGCTGCGGCCGCGGAGACCCCTGCGGACTCTGCTGGCCGCTACAATCCGCCTGGCCGTCAATACATTGAGCAGAAGAATCAGGAAGAACGGGATACAAGGGGTTAGAACGCGGTGCGTAACAATATATGCGACCCATGCAGACGACGTATAGTAGGTGGATTTAACGGAGCAATCCCAGGGAAGATTATCAAATTCGTTCGCTGAATCGTACTTAAACCACAGGGGGACATTCTCCAAACAGCCCAGCACACTCACTGCCCCGATAATCACAGCCGCCGTTCTCTCAGTGCAATATCTTGTTTTCAGCTTCTCACAACAAATAGCCACAAACCGATCGAAGGTGAAGGCCACCGTCAGCCAGACAGAGACCGCGGTGGTTGCAAAGACCAGGACTTCGGTCGCCGCGCACACGGGAGTAATGTTCAACAACGAATATGGGAAGTGAAATTGAATAGTCTGACGCAGAAACGGATCGGTGATGCCGACCAGGAGATCAGACGCTGCCATGGCCACCAGGTAGAATGTGATGCATTTGGAGAGACCGCATTTACCTCGACAGAGAATCACAATCGCCAACAAGTTCACTGTGAGAGAGAGAGGAGAGATAGTATTGACATAAGGCCCGCGCAAATGTATCTGATGGACATTGTCTGATTGGAAGTTGGAAGGTTTTCAATCATGAATACGTTCAGAGACTACAGCCTTTGGACCACGGTATCCACGCGCCTCGTCAAACACCAATTCTGCCCATATTCTTATGAACTGTCCCCAGATTATAGCATCCATTAACACTGTCCCATGTACAGTAGTTGCAGAAACCATTAATAGGCAGGGCAATTGCATGTGGGAGGAAACATGACCACATCCAAGTTTAGCGTGGAGTCGGAGGACGAACGATGAAACATTGTTCATAAAGCACGGGAGGGTGGAGATTGAACCTGCGTCTCCGGAACTGTGTGACACCGGCAGTCAGGCACGGAAATCGCTATCAAAACATGGGGGGGGGGTGGTAGGGGGGGACTGTAACATCGCAGGCTGACCCGGTTGATTACCGACTCCGAACTCCAGCAACAGCAGCTTCGTCTGCCCCGAATGGTGGGGCTTGAATCGGCACGTTCGCGGGGCCTTTCAGCGGCCGGCGGGGGCATCATCTTCGGGAGCCTCGATCGCGTGGATGCAGCAGGTTGATTTTAAGCCGCGACGGGCGATGAAAGGCCCCGCCAACGGGCCGATTCAGCCCTTAGAAAGCGTCCGATAAATTCCGGTTCACAAAACTAGGTTGGGATTGTCCCCCACCTCTCAAAACACGGTGAGGACGTCCCCCCGCCCACCCCACACCCTACGATATCCGCCCATGCCGGCAGAACTGACTGTGGCACGGTAGGGAGCATGTACCGATACATCTGCGGATTTAAATTCGAAATTACAGATCGTCCGAAGGAGACGATATCAAGATACATAACATTTACTGATATAAAATTACGCGAGGGCATCTGTTTACATCAGAATTCACATCTGAGTTTACATCATAGTAAAGTGGTGACACTTTCATAGTCAGATCCCAGCTCGTGACATTCATTTGCTTGATCTCATGAGCTGTAGCATTACAGGTCTAAATCGGGATTACACTTCACGCAGCGACGAGTGCAGAAATATATCGATTATATATTCAGTTAAGCGGGTTTGTCCGATTGGGAACACATGTCATTTCACTAACTCGTTACAGACTCCACGGAAGGAACCCAAGTTGCCATTCTCTCAGCTCCTGACCAACATATCAGGGTGTGATTATCTGATACCTGCTCGCTGGTCATGCCTCTATCCGGCGCACTCAGTACAAACAGTGATCCAGGCCAGGATAAACAACGGGCATTATGTACACCTTGCGGCAGTTACAGTAAGAAAATGGATGTCTGATCAATTGAACAAGTGAATTATTGAAACAGAAACAATGTTTGTTTAACGCCGGCAGCGCCGGAGTTTACGGAATGTCTCACAGCTAATGCGCGTACATGAAACTCAGAAACAAACCAAATTACCGAAAACAGCGACAGTCGCTATTATAGGGTAATATATATCTTCAATTCGATACATCAATGGATACCCCATAGCTGGAAGACACAATTAACTCCTTTGACTTCGTCAGTCCGTCATCGCTGCAGCTCTGTGGCGATGACTTCTGGTGGGCACCGAGATATATAGAGCGATATTTCTCCAGCGACATGACCTCATACCTGCTGATTGTCATTAGTGGCACTCACGGAACAACCCCCTTGCGCCACAGACATTGACTGCTCCCTTGGGAGATTACAAGCGAATAATTTAAGGATCGAGTAAAAATAGCACAACGCGAGTCGCTGAAGAAAGAGTCTGGAGAACGGTCACTATCCGATACGTCACCAATGCACGTTCTCCAAAAATGTTGCCTGACCCTCTGTTACACCAGCACTTTGTGTATTTTTACTGACAACACGAATTTGTGCTTTCCAATGAAAGAATGGTCAATGACACTGTGTTATTTCATTTTATGTTGCTGTGATTTCGATGGGTATCTCCAGTTAACCCACCTACCACTCCAGTTTTGTTCATTCACCCCAAAATAAATAATCATTCATACCATGACATCACTAATATTGCAAGTCATATACTGAAATATTCACAGAAATATAGAAAATAGGTGCAGGAGGAGGCCATTCGGCTCTTCGAGCCAGCATCGCCATTCATTGTGATCATGGCCAATCGTCCCCAATCAATAACCCGTGCCTGCCTTCTCCGCATATCCCATTAGCCCCTAGAGCTCTGTCTAGCTCTCTCTCTTTAACCCATCCAGTGATTTGCCCTCCACTGCCCTCTGTGGCAGGGAATTCGACTAATTCACAACTCTCTGGGTGAAAAGGTTTTTTTCTCACCTCAGTCATGGCTTCCCCTTTATTCTAAGATTGCGGACCTTGGTTCCGTACTCGCTCAGCATTGGGAATATTTTTCCTGCATCTAGCTTGTCCAGTCCTTTTATATTTTATTTTATATGTTTCAGTCCTATTTAGGTAAGTCGACCGTGTTTGTTTTTCACGGCCCCCCCCCCCCCCCCCCCCCCCCCCCCCCCCCCCCCCCCCCCCCCCCCCCCAGCAGCACTGTGAGGCATGTGTAATTTCAGTGTGATTTGGTTTATGTTAGATACAGGTGGGAACAGGATCCGGCCACTCGGGGGAAACTCACGCGGTCACAGGGCGAATGTGTACACTTACACACAGACAGCAGACGAGGGCAGGATAGAACTCTGGTCTCTGGCGTTTTGTAGCAACGGCGCCAAAGTGCCCCCTTGGTGTGATACAGCGTGGAAACAGGCCATTCGGCCCAATGTCCAAACCGACCAACGTGCCGCAGCTGCACTAGACCCTGGTGCCTCGTCCATATCGCTCCATACCCGTACTTTCGATGCTCCTTTCGATGATCCTCGATTCTCCTACTCTGATCAATCTATTAGGAGGTTGCACGGCAGTCGAGGTCACGGCGCGTGACCTGTACTGGTGCCACGCAAAGCCAACTGGAGTACATGCGGTGAACGTCGAGTCAGCACTTATACCGGCTTCCAGTGCAACGGGCCCGTTTTCTGTCCAGCATTCTGAATCCACGCTGACTGGTTCCACACTCACGTACCCCGGGCCGTCTATCGCCGCGGCTGGGAGTCGGGGTGTTCGGGGGGATTCAAGGTTGAGATCGTTCTATGGGGCGATCTATCGGTCGGTGGATCTATCTATCTATCTATCTATCTATCTATCTATCTATCTATCTATCTATCTATCTATCTATCTATCTATCTATCTATCTATCTATCTATCTATCTATCTATCTATCTATCTATCTATCTATCTATCTATCTATCTATCTATCTATCTATCTATCTATCTATCTATCTATCTATCTATCTATCATTGTTCTTCTCTTTATCTACGATACTTAACTAGAACTCATCTTGTTCTCTTCCGGTTTGTGCTTTATTTACATTTGCGCAAAGACGGTTCCCGATGGAGGTACGATCGGTGAAAAATTACTAAAGTTACGAAGGTTTAAAAATCGTTAGATCAGCAGATTGGTCTTCTCTCCTGTCAGTCACCGGGACGACCACGTCTCTTCCGGCACCCGCTGTAAATCACCAGGGCGAGGTGACGGAGGCCGGGCTGAGTTCGTGAGCCGCGCTGAGCCCCGCACCCGTCCCGCTCCGACGCGAAGCTATCCTGTTACCGGGGCCGGTGAGCCCGCAGCCGCCGGTTAGCCTAGGAGCCGCCCCGTGTCGGGGAATCACGGAGGCGGCCCGGTGTGGTGAGCGGCCCGGAGCCTGGCCGACTGCTGCAACCTCGAGATCCTGCGGAATTAAGCAGTGGGTGTGGGGAGATTTAGGGAGCAGGGCGCTGGCCGGGGCACATCACCCCCCCCCCCCCACACACACACACACACACACACACACACGCGCGCACTCCCCTCCCCTCGCACACCCCCTCCCCCAAACGTAGGACACGGCAGCGCCGGCAACAGGCCATGACAGCGCTGCTACCCATCCACCCCCCCCCCCCCCCCCGGCTCCCACCTGAAGCCGTCGCCCTCCCCGTCTCCAGCTGCATGACTAGCACAATAAAAGTCCATTCGGCCCCTAATGCCTGTACTAGCCCTGCGGATACCAGTACCTTCGACCCATAACACCTATACCAGCCCCCTGAAAATCCCACACTCTGGGCCCCGCCATCGCCCTCCCCCGGCTGCAGGTCGCACGCCCCCCCCCCCCCCCCCCCACCCGCCCCTGACAGCCCCCGACCCCGGTAACAGGACGCTCTCCCCGCCGCCCCCCAACTGAAGCTGTCCCTTTCCTCCAGCTACAGGACGCTACCGACAGCCTCAGCCTGAAGCCGTCCGTGTCCCCAGCTGCAGGACATCCCCCCCCCCCCCCTCCGCCCCCCCACCAGCCCCAGCCTGAAGCCGTTCGTGTACCCAGCTGCAGGACATTCCCCCCCCCCCCCCCCCCCCCCCCCCCACCGCCCCCACCGGCCCCAGCCTGAAGCCGTTCGTGTACCCAGCTGCGGGATGCACCCTACAGGCCCCCTCCTAAAGCCGGTGGGGAGCGTTTGCGGAAGCCCATGGCAGCGGCAGGCCACGGCAACTGCATGCCACGGCAGCGGCACGCAGCGGAAGGCAACGGCCTGTAGCGGTTGGCCACGGCAGCGCTAGCACGTTTCAATTGGACACGATTTTGCAGACGAGGGAGAAGGAGACTATTATCATTTTTGTTGAAAGTTGGAGAAGACGAGATTTTAAAGAATGAAGACGATGAAATTGTAATGCCAGAAGATATGGTTCTTTCAGCAAAAACATTGTAGTGATCTCATCTATCCTGCATTTGACAATCCTGCAGAATTATTCTCCGACAATTGTACCTTGGTTTCGACAACGATACGATGCATTAATTCCCCATGTATCAGATGCTTCCCTGGAATTATTAAGGCGTATTTTCTATCAATGCTGTCGCTGAGGGAACTAATGCTTCCCAACAGCTTTCCTTGGTTCACTCAACATCTATGGATTATCACCACAAACTGGAATTAAATAAATGATCCCCGGCCATGTTAATGAGGAACCTGGAACCCCTAAAGCTATGCAATGGAACGAGGATGATTGTGGAAGAGCTACACAAGCATCAACATGGGAGCCTTCAAAGATGACATTGTTCTCATTCCTAGGATAACGCTCAATTTGACAGAAGGCGAAGACATTCCCGCCGCAGTCAAGTTTTGCTATGACGATCCATAGAGCACAAGGCCAAACCAGTGACAAAGTGTAGATATACCTTGATAAACCGGTATTTGAGCATGGACAACTTTATGTGGCGCTTACCCAAGGATAGGTGAAGAAAAATCTCAACGTTTTCCTGAATGATGGAACATCGAGCAATAATGTTATTAAACGTGTCCTTGGTACGAACGATGACTTCTGAGGTAAATTCTCTGATTTTCTTCAGTTAAAATGTAACCACTTATTAATGTCTCTATATTAAAATTGTGTGTCTTCTTTTCATCAACAGCAAAGAGCGGACTGGCCGGCGTTATTAAATTGAACGTTTTGTCGTTCTTCTAAACACTTTCAGTAATAAGTCGAAACACAAAGCATCACATTTTCAATTAGGTGCAAGTCCAAAATTAGAATCAGATAAAAGGTTTTGGGCTCCACGGTCTACAGGAATATGTAAAAAAAATCCGTTACCACGTGGTTTTTCGCGAATATGTGATTATACACACACACCTCTCCCCGCCTCTCTCTCCTCACACTCTCTACCCCCTCTGACCCCCGCTCTTCCCCGTATCTTCCCGCCTCTCCCCCCACCTCTCCCACCCCCCTGATGGGACCTGCAGTGGATACATTCAAAAGCATATACAGCTGAGAACCGCACGGACGCAAATAGAGCGAATCCCAAGCCTGAAATCTAGGGCAATTTAGATCCACAAGGAAATAAAAAAGAGGGGGAGGGGGTTGACTGAGGGCGAGACAGGGGGGATAGAGGGGGGAGGGGTTAGAGAGGGACAGGGGGGAGAGTGGGAGGGAGAGAGTGTGTAGGGGGGAGACAGGGGGGAGGGGTGGGGGAGGGATGGGGTGTGGCAGATTGGAGGCCGGGGGTGAGAGAGGCCGGAGCAGAGGGAGGAGAGGGGAGAGGAGGTGAGAAAGAGGTGGTAGATGGGGGAGAAGAGGGGTGGGGGTAAAACGGTCTGGTGGAGGCAGATGGAAGAGATGTGGGGTGGAAGAGAAGCCAAGGGGAGAGATGACGGGGGGAGAGAGGCCGGGTGCAACGACGCCGGGGTGCGGGGTGGAGAGAGTCTTCAGTCCACACCCCAACATCACCTCCGGTGGCGTATTATGAATAACGGTAGGAGGAGGGAAAGGTCGTGGTTGGGACGTCACCCGCAGCGCCCCGGCATGCAGACCCATTATAACCTCATCATTGAAAGGCAGTCGTTTTAAATTTCAATGTTTTGTCTTATTTTTGACCATTTTCAGTAATAACTCGAGAAATAAAGCATGAAATGTTCAGATAAGGCGGTTTGGGCACCACGGGTAACATGTCTACCGGAATATGTAAATATTGTATTGTTACCGCGTAAAAAAATCGCAAAGATGTGATTACATACACACACATCCACATACAAGATCAGTTATTAAGTGGCACCCGTCGGGTCCATAGAAACATAGACACATAGAAAAATATGTGCAGGAATAGGCCATTCGGCCCTTCGAGCCTGCACCGCCATTCGTTATGATCATGGCTGATCATCCAACTCAGTATCCCATCCCTGCCTTGTCTCCATACCCCCTGATCCATATAACCATATACCATATAACCATATAACAATTACAGCACGAAAACAGGCCATCTCGGCCCTACAAGTCCGTGCCGAACAACAAGGGCCACATCTAACTCCCTCTTAAATACGGTCAATTAACTGGCCTCAACAGCCTTCTGTGTCAGGGAATTCCACAGATTCACCACTCTCTGTGTAAAAAATGATTTTCTCATCTCGGTCCTAAAATACTTCCTCTTATCCTTAAACTGTGACCCCATCCCACCAACGTGCGATTGCGGGGACCGGGGGGGGGGGCTGCGGCGTCACACACGCACTGACCACGCCTCACACACACACGCATACACTAACCCCGCCCTTTCATATTATACCAATATTACTAATTCGATCATTTTACCCCATCCCTCGCCCTATCGATTTACGCAGAGGGGGTAGGGGTTGGAAGAAAGGGGGAGGGCAGAGGGGGGGTGGTGCAGAGGGGGAGGGGCAGAGGGGGAAGTGGGGGTGGTGCAGGGGTGGAGGGGGGCGAGGGGGAGGAGGCGAGGGTGGACAGTGGAGGCGGGGGGGGGGGGGAGAGAGTGAGGGGGGCAGTGGGAGATGGGGACATAGGGAGAGAGCCGGTAGAGGAGGAGGGGCAGAGGGAGAGGGGTAGGACAGCGAGAGAGCATTGATCCGAGCAGCTGCCATCTCACCAGACGCCATAGGACGGACGGGCGGGCGGACACGCGGTCGGGCGGTCGGGCGGACGGACGAACGGGCGGCCGGGCGTCGACCAAAGGACTGCGAATTCTGCCACTTCAGTCAAGGGCCCGACTTCATCTCTGGAGGCGTCTTTTGAATAACGGGTAGGGGGGTGGGGGAGCGGGGAGTGGTCGGGGGTGTGAACTCACTCGCGCCGCGTGGAAGTAAGATGGTGCGGAGCACACCCATTCTGGCGTCATCAGCGAAAGGCAGTCGTTTTTAAATTAAAAGTGTTGTCATATTTTTTAAACATTTTCAGTAATGTCGAGAAATGAAGCTTGAAAATTTCAGAAAAAGTTGATTTTGGACTCCACGGGGAAAATGTCTACCGGAATATGTACAAATGTTACCGTTACCACATTTTTTTTTATCGCGAAGATGTTTGGTGTATTTGTGCATCGAATATAGACATATGCAACTGGGGGATTGATTGGGGACGATCAGCCATGATCACAATGATTGTTGGTGTCGGCTCGTACTAGTATTTTTTTTACTCGTGGACATTTTTCACAGTGTTTAAAAATGTCACGTGTTTAACCGATTCCCCAAGTACCTATCGTTAGCATTACGAGCCGCTGCGAGTCATCCACGAACTCTTACCGAACCGCTACGGACATGCTCCGAGTTCAAATCAGGGGTAAACTCGGGAGAACTCTTGAATTACCTCGTACTGTGGCGGAGACAAGGGATCAAGGAAAGAGCGTTCACGTCGCGGCCTGTTTCCACCAATCTTTCCACCACCACGCACATTAAGCACAAGAAGTGTAAGACAGACACCATTGTGCCGATGCCGAAAAGTGTGTTCAGCTCTGGCTGAACCACTTCTAATCTCGTGTGTGGACTCGATGAGAAGAAAGCGGAGACAAGCCCAAAACAGTGTCTGTCAACTTTGACGGTGAACTTTCAAATGACGGTGCACACGGCTATATACTTTGATTCGTTCCTGAGCTTCAGGTTGTTGCCCTGGAACACCATCCGGTTTTAGATTATTTCGCGACATCCTATTTAACACGAAATTCCAAAATATTCGTCCGGATGATGTGTGTCTAATTAGCTCTAATCCACACTGGATTAATTTATGGAGTCGCCACGGAACAAGTCGAGGATCCGCCATTTTACAGCCCCCAGACCCGAACCCCGGTTTGGACCATGTCCTCGGATCATGTTATCCCACTGACGGCGGGGATTCCCCCCGCTTCTCATGTTAAGTCCCGCATCCTGCAGACGTGCTGTAGTGAAACATATTTAAAGATGATTGTGCGGGTGCATTCATAGGAAAGGTTAAAATTAATGTCTGGGAATCGCGGGCAAATATGACTCGCGGTAACGAGGCGTCTCGGTCAGCAGAGAGGAATTGAGCCAAAGTGACAGATTCAGTGATGTATAATCAAGATTCAAGAGAGTTTATTGTCATGTGTCCCAGATAGGACAATGAAGTTATTGCTTTGCTTCAGCACAACAGAATTTAGCAGGCATGAATACAGAACAGATCAGTGTGTCCATATACTATTATATAAATTTATACACACGTGAATAAATAAACAGATACAGTGCAAATAAACAGATAATGGGCTATTAATGTTCAGAGTTTTGTTTGAGTTGAGTTCAATAGCCCGATCGCTGTGGGGAAGTAACTATTCCAGAACCTGGATGTTGCAGTCTTCAAACTCTTGTACCTTCTACCTGAAGGTAGCGGGGAGATGAGTTTGTGGCCAGGATGGTGTTGCTGCCAACCTTTTTGAGGCAGCGACAGCGATAGATCCCTTTGTTGGTAGGGAGGTCAGAGCCGATTATGGACTGGGCAGTGTTTACAATCTTTTGTAGTATTTTCCGCTCCTGGGCGCTCAAGTTGCCGAACCAACCGGTTGCAACCGGTCAGCATGCTCTATACTGTGCACCTGTAGAAGTTAGAGAGAGTCCTCTTTGACATACCGACTCTCCGTAATCTTCTCAGGAAGTAGAGGCGCTGATGTGCTTTCTTTATAATTGCATCAGTGTTCTTGGACCAGGAGAGATCTTCAGAGATGTGCACTATATAACTTCTACGAGTGATAGTTCAAATGACCATTGCAGGCTGTTCTATGTGAGTACGTGCGTAGTGGAGATCTCAGATGAATGGGAATATTGGGAGGACAAACATTGATGGGAGCAAATGTATGTTAAACTATCGGCGTGGATCAAAGGGTCACGGACGTACAAGTGCACGAATTACACCCACTGGGAATTTAACCGCGTTCATCATCTCAGCCCTGAATTTACTCTGGGTCACCACGTAAATACACGTGTTAGTGCAGGAACTGAGCAGCTGCAGGAACACCGACGTGACCCTCTGTGATGTAGTAATAACCGGTGGGGGTGTAGTCAACTCGCACCTTCGCAATACCGGTAAAGATGAAAAATATGGCCTGTGGTCCCCACAGTAACATGAAACTGGCGGTAATACTGAAGAGTAAAACAATGGATTTCCTGCGGTTCTCCATCTCCGGGTCCTTGTCATTCTCTCGGTTGCTGCGGTCCCGGAGACCCCTGTGGACTCTGCTGGCCGCTACAATCCGCCTGACCGTCAGCACATTGAGCAGAAGAATCAGGAAGAACGGGATACAAGGGATTAGAACGCGGTGCGTAACATTATATGCGACCCATGCAGACGACGTATAGTAGGTGGATTTAACGGAGCAATCCCAGGGAAGATTATCAAATTCGTTCGCTGAATCGTACTTAAACCACAGGGGGACATTCTCCAAACAGCCCAGCACACTCACTGCCCCGATAATCACAGCCGCCGTTCTCTCAGTGCAATATCTTGTTTTCAGCTTCTCACAACAAATAGCCACAAACCGATCGAAGGTGAATGCCACCGTCAGCCAGACAGAGACCGCGGTGGTTGCAAAGACCAGGACTTCGGTCGCCGCGCACACGGGAGTAATGTTCAGCAACGAATATGGGAAGTGAATTTGAATAGTCTTACGCAGAAACGGATCGGTGATGCCGACCAGGAGATCAGACGCTGCCATGGCCACCAGGTAGAGAGTGATGCATTTGGAGAGACCGCATTTACCTCGACAGAGAATCACAATCGCCAACAAGTTCACTGTGAAGGAGAGAAGAGATATTACTGACATAAGGCCCGCACAACAGTATCTGAGGAAAATTGTCTGATGGGAAGATTTTCAAACTTCAAATTTGGTTGATCAAATGACCTTTAGCCCAGATAAAGTTCAGTGACTGCAGCCTTTGGACCACGGTGTCCACACACCTCATCAAACACCAATGTATAGGAATGTTACACAAGTTTCAGATATTTAAAATCAAGCCTGCAATTTGCCCCATCAGATAAAACATAAAAATAACTTTAATTTGACACCTAATTCACTTGCATATCTTCAGTCGGTTTATCAACTGTTCCCCAGATTGTAGCATCCATCCACACTGTCCCATGTACAGTAGTTACAGAAACCATTAATGAGCATGTACAGATACATCTGCGGATAAAAATTCGGATTTACAGATCGTCCGTAGGAGAGGATATTAAGATACATAACATTAACTGACATAATATTATGTGACACCAATTGTTTACATATGAATTAACGCATATTAAAGTCGTGACGCTTTCATAGAATCAGAAACCAGCTCGTAACATTGACTTGCTTTATCTCATCTGTAGCATTAGAGGTCTAAAGCGGGACTATGATTCACGCAGCGAAGGCTGCAGAAAATATACCGATTATATATTCAGTTAAGCGGGTCTGTTAGAGTGGGAAGCGATGTGATTTCACTGATTGGTTTCAGACTATCCACGGAAGGAGCCCAAGGTGCCATTCTCTTTTCAGCTCCTAGTCAACATATATCCAATCTCCGGGTCCCCTATTTTGACGAAGGACATTCTTGCTATTGAGGGAGTGCAGCGTATGTTTACAAGGTTAATTCCTAGGATGGCGGGACTGTCATCTGCTTAGTGATTTGGATTGGATTGGATTGGATTCCTTTATTGTCATTCAGACCTTTCGGTCTGAACGAAATTTCGTTGCCTGCAGTTATACATATAATAATAAATAACGAAACATACAATAAACACAAATTAATATCCACCACAGTGAGTTCACCAGGCACCTCCTCAGTCTGATGGGGGCAAAAGTCTTACAGTCTCTGTCTCTTCCCTCCTTGTACTCCTTCTGCGTTGAGGCGATCCAGGCTTCCGCTGTTGTGACCAGCCGGATAATGGTATGTCCCGCGGCTCAACCGAGCTCCGCGAACGGGCCGTGTCAAGCTCCGTGGCCCGGGGTGGTAGATGCTGCTGAAGCTGCCGCCCTCCACTCAAGCGGACGAAGCTGGTTGCTGCGGGAGCTCCGGAGAACAGGTCACCAACCTGTGACTGCGAACTCCCGACGATGTCGTCCATCAGGCTGCGACCGAGCTCCGAATTCAGATCGCCGCCGCCGAAAAGCCAGAACGCCGCCGCAGCCCCGAAGCACCGAAGCAGGGACATCGCCACCGGAACGCCGGAGCGCCGCCACAGCTCCCAATTCGTCCAGCCTCGCGTTGGTAAGTCTGGGTGGCTTTGCCTCCCGAGTCTCGAGGTCGGTCGCAGTTGGAAGCCTCCAGCTACGCCTCAGTGCAGAGAAGGATGGATACGACAAAAAGAGTCGCATTCCCCCGAAGGAAGAGACAAAATAAACATGTCTCACCCCCCCCCACACACACACATATATACACAACCTAATCAACTAAAATGTAACCAAAACAAGACAGAAGAAAATAAAAAAAAGTAAAAACAGACGGACTGCAGGCGAGCCGCAGCTGTCAACAGCACCGCCACTTCCGGAATGGAGCGCTGAGCTTGTATACTCTGGAGTTTAGAAGGATGAGAGGAGATCTCAGTGAAACATGTAAAATTATTAAGGGTTTGAACGCGCTGGAGGCAGAAAACATGATCCCGATTTTGGGGAAGTCCAGACGCAGGGGCCACAGATTAAGATTAACACTTTTCAATCCAGAGAGCGGGGAGTCTGTGGACTTTTCTGCCTCAGAGGGCGGTGGAGTTCGGTTCTCTGGATACTTTCAACAACGGACATGACGTGCACATTGCGGCAGTTACAGTAAGAAAAGGTGAATTAAACAAGTGAATTATTGAAACAGAAAATAAATGTTTAACGTCAGCAGCGCTGGAGTACACGGGATGTCTCATAGTTAATGCACGTACACGGAAATTAAAGACAAAACAAATTACCGAAAACTGCGACAGCCGCTATTGCAGGGTAATATATATCTTCAATTCGATAGATCAATGGATATCCCATAGCTGGAAGACACAATTAACTCATGTGGCCCCGTCAGTCCGTCAACTCTGTAGCTCTGTGGCGATGCCTTCTGGTGGATACCGAGATATATAGAGCGATAGGTCTCCAGCGACATGACCTCATACCTGCTGATTGTCATTAGTAACACTCACGGAACAAACACCTTGCATCACAGCCATTGACTGCACCATGGGAATAACAAGCGAATAATTGAAGGATCGAGTAAAAAAAAAAACACAAAACGAGTCGCTGAAGAAGGACTCTGAATAACGGATCCGATCCGAAACGTCACCTATACATGTTCACAAAAAACGTTGCACGATCCATTGAGCTACTCCAGCACTTTACTTCCCGATGAAAATAAGAATAGTAAGATTAAACGAGTACTTACCAGTACGAAGTTTGATCTGTATTTTATGAGGAGTTACGATGAGGGATTACGTGAAGAACCCACCCAGCGCGCAGGCGCGGCATACTTCCAAGCAGCGGTGTGGAATCACAGATAGACACTAGTTGAAGTAAAGATAGTAAAGACCAACGAGACATTAGTCCGAATTTGATCTATATAATGAGGGTGGGAGCGGAGGGCACGTAATCCCTCATCGTAACTCCTCATAAAATACAGATCAAACTTCGTACTGGTAAGTACTCGTTTAATCTTACTATTTTACTTCGGAGTCACGTGAGTGACTACGTGAAGACTTCAAAGGTCTGTGATTTCAAACCGTGTAACAGTTATATCACTCACTGCCGAAAGATCATCGAGGGAGGAAGTGGTATCTAAAGACCAACAAGTTTGTTTAGTTATAAAAGAAATGTTTATTAACTATAACAAAAAATAGCTCCCCTGGGCTTTAAATCATAACTTTGCGGTTTCTAAAATGCTTTCCGCAAAGACGTCCTGTTCCATCAGCGGTTTTCTGTAGAATCTTTGGAATGTCGATTCCCTTGACCATCCCGCTGCTCTGAGGATGTGGTCTAGGGGAACCTGCATCCTATCCGCCGCTGAGGTGGACGCTGCCCTGGTTGAATGGGATTTAAAAACATCTGTGTTAATCCCTGCCATGTTGAGGACCTGTTTCAACCATCTGGATAAAGTCTGGCTGGTAACCCGTCCAAAAGGCTTTTTGTGGCTAACCCATAAGGCTTTCCCTCCCCCTCTAAGCGTTTGGGTAGTGTCTAAATAATGATGAAGGTGGGTCACCACACACAGCCTAGGTTCTGGAGGGTATGCCCGGAAGATCAACGGGGAGTTGGATGTACCTGGTCTACTTTGTTTTACCAACCCCGGCATGGTGAAAGTAATGGTATCTGGGGTGGTCACCATGTAGTTCAGATTTAGTTGATGCAGCGACTGAACCCTCTGAGCTGAGACAAGCGCCATTAGCATAAGGGTCTTATAAGTGGACTGTTCCAGGCTCAGGGATCCCACCGGAGGCCAACCTCGAAGGTGTGTTAGAACTACACTCACATCCCACATATGGGTGTATCTAGATGTAGGGGGTTTGGTGTTAAAGATCCCCTTAAGGAGTTTGATGACCAGAGGGTGGGATCCCACACTATGCTGTCCTATGGGCATGAGGTATGCGGACAGGGCGCTCCGAGCTGTATTGATGGCACTGTAGCTCATCTTGAGGTCGTGGTGCAGGTGGGCCAGGAACTCCAGCACATCCGAGATCGAAGCCGTCTTGTAGGATGTCCCTGCTTCCAGACAGTACTGTTCCCATTTCCTGATGTAGGTCAGGTACTGCTTTTTGGTGGAAACTCGCAGGGATGCCGACATGGTGGTGATTGTTCTCTCTGATAACCCCAATCCCCGGTAAGGTCTGTTCAAAATCTGGAAACCAGGAGGTTCAATTTTTGGTGGCATGGATGGCTAATGCCAGTTACCGGGTGAGTCAATAATTGGGGGTGGTTATGAAGGACCATAGGTGTCTCTACCACCATGTCGTGGAACATTGGGAACCATGGTTGGGTAGGCCAGTCGGGTACGACCAGAATGCCAGAGGCTGAGTCTGCCTGAATTTTTTGGAGTACCCGACTGATGTGGCAGAAGGGAGGGAAAGCATAGAAAAAGAAATTTCCCCAATCCAGCGTGAAGGCATCTACCGCTGCTGCCTCTGGGTCTGGTTCCCAAGCCACATACATGGGTAGTTGGTGATTTAACCTAGACGCAAACAAATCTATATCTGGCGTACCATATTGCTTGACAATTTTAGCAAATAATTTTGGGTCCAACATCCATTCGATGTTGTCATTGAATTTTCGTGACCTGGTGTCCGCCACTAAATTTAGCTTGCCTGGTAAATAGGCAGCTGATAGCCAAATATGTCTCTCGACACACCATTGCCAGATTATAGCAGTTAATTTGTCGCATGATACTGATTTTATGCCACCCATGTGCTGGATATAAGATACCGCCGTAGTGTTGTCGATCATAATCCTAACATGCACGTGCCGCATATCAGATGCATATGCTTTTAGCCCATAAAAGGCGGCGAGCATTTCCAAAAAGTTAATGCCCAGTGATTGTAATAGCGATGCCTCTGAGTTAGTCCATCTGCCACCCGTGCTGTCTATGGAGTTAGTAGCTACCCAGCCTAAAGCACTGGCATCCGTTGTAATGATTATGTTAGGATTGGTTACGGCGATAGGACTGTGACTGTGCCAGATATTATCAACCCACCACTGAAGTTCTGATTTGGCTTCAGTGGGTAATTCCATTTTGCGGTCATAATGTCCCCTATTAAGACGTAATGCATGAGTCCTTGCTCTTTGTAAATTTTGATAATGCAAGGGCCCATGTTGGGCAGCCGGGAATGCTGCTACTATAGAGCCAATAACTCTGGCTACATGCCGTATCCTAGGTTGCGGTGTAGCAATCAAATGGTTACAAGCTTCGATGAGTGAAACTTTTTTATCTCTGGGCAGAGTGACAGTCATATGAATAGTGTCAATAGTGAAGCCTAGGTAATCCATGTTAGTAGTAGGCTCCAATATTGATTTATCTGGGTGAAGGATGAATCCCAAAGCTTCAAGGAGTTGTTTAGTGGCTAAAACTCCTGCGACAGCTTGTTCCCTTGTTCTCCCTAATATGAGAACATCGTCCAGATAGGCCACGACTAAATGTTTTAGTTCTCTCAATTTCTTCATGGCCACTTTAAGAA
Source organism: Leucoraja erinaceus (assembly GCF_028641065.1). Lineage (NCBI taxonomy): Eukaryota > Metazoa > Chordata > Chondrichthyes > Rajiformes > Rajidae > Leucoraja > Leucoraja erinaceus. The sequence continues at coordinate 33,215 of NW_026576513.1, read as the reverse complement.
TTTTCGTAAATAGTCTGGGAGCTGTCGTTAACCCATTGGGCAAGGCTCGGTACTGCCATTGCTGGCCCATCCAGATAAATTTCAGATATTTATAATAATCTTTATGAATGGGTACCAAATAGTAAGCATCTTTGATATCTATGCTTGCCATGTAGTATCCCTTGGAGATCAGTTGTCTGGCAGTGACAAATGTCTCCATTTTGAAATGTTGATACTCAACAGACTGATTAAGTGACGTCAGATCAATAATAATGCGACATCCACCATCTTTTTTGGATTTGAGAAAAATATTTGATACAAATTCTTGCGGCTCGTGTGTGGTCATTTCTATGATGCCTTTAGCCATGAGCCGATCAAGTTCAGCTTGTCCTTCTACCTTCTCAACTGCTGAGGGAAGGAATACCCTTTGGGGCATGTGCTGAACTGGCGGTTCTACGCCTGGTTTGAACTCAATTTTGTATCCACTAATACTGTTGAGTATAAACTTATTGTTAGTAAGGGAGCACCAAACATGCTTGAAGAACCTCAAACGTCCTCCTGTTAATACTACACCCTTTGTCTGTGTATGTTGACAGGAACCAGACCCACCTACCTCCATGTTTACTTGTGGGGTCGTTTTCGGTGGGTTTGGCCCAAGGTTGTCCGTGTTGGTGCTGCGGTGGGGCGGCGCATCTTCCCACGGCTCCGCCCTGGGCCCCGCTCTAAAAAAGAGCTCTGGGGGTAGTGGGAGGCGGTCACCAGGCTTTCACCAGCTCGGTACCTGCTGGTGGCTGCCGAGGCGTGCTGCCAACTGGGTGTCTTCACCCTGCTCGGTCCTGGCCCTGCCCTCATGAGGCCTACTGGTTTGGCCGCCTCTTCCAACTCCTTCAGCCTTTTGGCCAGATCTGCACCAAATAGCAGCGCCTCTCGTTCGGGCGCTGGAGCTTTGCAGAGGCCTGCATATGTTGGGTTGAGGGCCGGCCTGATGTTGTCCCGCCGTAGGCTATTTAGTTCATAGGTGGTGCTGCACATCAGTGCGAGGGCATCCTGCTGGGGTATGGTCAGGTCTTCATTCCCAACGGACCGAGCAAAGGCGGTGACGGCTGCTGAGTGGAGCTTCAGGACTCGCTGCATCTTGACTTCCTGAGCCCTGATCTGCTGCCCCAGCTGGTTCCAGATCTGCCCATTGACCGTTTTGACCCTCAGCGCCTCGCAATTCTCTGGCGCTGTGTATGTGTCAAGGGCCTGCTGGACGGCCTTGTCCTGCAGCGGGTTGTTGGACAGCCTGTTTATGCTGGCCGCCATTCTGGGTGGCAACACCATCCCAGTTGTTGGGGGCGCTGCATATCGGCCCACTACACCCAGTAGCTCTTCTTCTGGCACGCCCGGCATGCTGATGGTATCCTCCGCCTGCCCTTGGGATAGGCCAGCCCAGTCCTGGCCTCCCTTACTGCCCTCGAACATAGAGGGTACAGAAGGGTGTGGAGAGGAGGAGGCCAAAGCCCGTCCTCCTGGGAGATGCCTAGCCTGCATCTCCTCGTTAATCATTCGCTCTAGGAGCTGCCTCATGCAGCTGATCCGAGCGTCTCCCCTTTTCGGTGGGGGAGAGTGTTCCCGTTCCTCCGATTCATCGGAGGACACCGGCCGGTCGGTCTTATGAGTCGCCTTCCTCCCTGTGCGGGGCGTTGATATCTGCAGCACTGGGGGCGGCTCGGTGTCGGGTGAGCGGGAGCGTTGAAAAGGCTCCTCCGCTGCGAGAGGCTGCCGCCCAGCTATGGACCCCTCCTCGGGTGGAGTTGGGCAGGCAGTCCTCCTGGCTGGTCGCTTTCGAGAGGCCATAATTCTCCCTGGAGCGACTCTGTAACACAAAAAAGGCACTTACCTGAGGTCTTGTCTTTATGCTGCAGCTGGAGAGCCTGGCTCCAGCTGCTGCCGCTGTTGCACTGCTGACGTAATGCCGCGCCTGCGCGCTGGGTGGGTTCTTCACGTAGTCACTCACGTGACTCCGAAGTAAAATGAATGATTTCCAGTGATAGATGATCCATGTCGCTGTGTTATTTCATTTCAAGTTGGTGTGATTTCAATGAATTTCTCCAGGGCTTCAGACTGAATTATAAATGTATCTAAACTACCAACACTGAATCTTCCGGTACATGCAAACCAATCTCCCACTACAGCTTTCCATCTTTTATTGCGAAAATAAAGCATTATTTATTTCTGGCGAAGTTGCAATAGGGTCAATAGACGATAGACAATAGGTGCAGGAATAGGCCATGTGGCCCTTCGATCCAGCGCCGCCATTCAATGGGATCATGGCTGATCATCCCCAGTCAGTACCCCGTTCCTGCCTCCTCCCCATGTCCCCTGACTCCGCTATCTTTAAGAGCCCTGTTTGGTTCTCTCTTGAAAGTATCCAGAGAACCGGGCTCCACATAGGCAAAGAATTCCACAGATTCGCAACTCTCAATGTGAAAAAGTGTTTCATCGTCTCCGTTCTAAATGGCTTACCCCTTATTCTTAAACTGTGCGCGGCCCCTGGTTCTGGACTCCAGTTCACAGAAAGTATTAGTCTCAGTAGTTCTTAAATGTGGTCACAGTCACGGCGACCACCATCCTCTCAGGAATTGCACTGGCCCCATAGTAGAAGCATCCACGTCGCGGGGCTGGAAACTGGAAATATCCCGAGCTAATTCTGCTTCCACAATCATCATCTTTCGACCACAGTCAAAAAGGTACAACAGAGGATGTACTTCCTGCGGCACCTGACGAAGCAACATCTGCCACAATGATGGTCCAATTCTACACGGCCACCGTAGAGTCTGTTCTCACCTTCTCCATCGTGGTCTGGTTTGGCTCAGCCACCAAGCACGACACCTGGAGGCTGCAGGGAATCGTCCGATCAGCAGAGAAGGTTGTTGGCCGCAACCTTCCCTCCATTGATGAACTGTGCACTACAAGGGTCAGGAAGCGAGCGGGCAAGATCCACTCTGACCCCTCGCAACCAGGCCACAAACACTATGCACCACTTCCCTCTGGAAGCCACACCGGATTGTCAAAGCTGCCACAGCCAGACATAAAAACTGTTTTTATCTACGAGTAGTTGCTCTACTCAATAGCCAAAAATCTGTAGCCTCCCTTTGATCTGGTATTTTGTTGGTTCACATGCTTGATCAATGGTGTTTTATCATTAATGGTTTATTATTATTAATGTTTAGTGTTTTCTGCGTCATTCATAACTGTCACTGTATGTCATGATGTTACTAGTGGGCGGAGCACCAGGGCAAATTCCATGTATGTGAATACTTAGCCAATAAAATTACTTAGTTACTTAATTATTGCTAACAAGTGGTGGCTGCCACTGGTTGTCGCCGGATGCTTGCGTCCTTTTCAGGACCGACGATGACAGCGAGGTCAATATTTGTAGCAAGATGGACTCGAAAAGATGAAGGAATTGCAGTCCAAATGGCATCACACTCTCCATCAATTTATATTCCTGTTATCCTCTCCAAACGATTCACTCCTCATCTGTCATCGTTTAAATTAGCTGAGGGGGTACGTTTTCCACCATCAAGCCAATAATAATAATAATAATAATAATAATAATAATAATAATAATAATAATAATAATAACAACAATAACAATTAATAATAACCATAATACTAAGCCTTTATTGTAATTATACTTAGAAATACAACGGAAATTTGACGAGCTACTCCTGATCAGTGCAACCAAAACAAGATATAAACACATCCAATTCATTCAATACGTTATTTAACTGCTTAAATTAGTAGGTACATTATATTTGTCACACCTAGGTAGAACATAGCACTGGGAGAATATTACACTTTAAAATTGACTAAATAGTTAAAAGATGATTTTTAAAACGAAGAAATATTATCGGAGTGGTCTGTTTCCACTCCAATATCTTCACCATCAAAAGTTAGATGTCTCCAATGAGGCCAGATTGCAAATAATGTGTTTCAGCACTGGTCTCGCTGCCTCATGAATGCACTATTGATAGAGGGATAGAGAATCTGCAATGAATATGATAACCCGTTAAATGTTTTGGGATATGTAATCAGTCTGTGTGTACACACGCTCGATCCAGGACGTTTGTGGATTAAAATATGTAGGTATGGTGTATGATTGCGGCGCGGACATGGCGGGCAAACATTAGAGACAGTGAGCTCTGTCGCTGCTCAAGAGGCTCGGCCCATACAATAGATACAATTTTACTTCGGAGTCACGTGAGTGACTACGTGAAGAACCCCGCTTACGACGCATGCGTGTCGCATATCGCATACACGCATTGCACGAGTCAGACATGGGAGAGGACGTCTCCCTAGAGGTAAATCGAAAGAAGCAGGTAAGAGACTGCAAAATTTTTGCCACTTACCTTGCAGGTAGGAAACTGCAGGATAAAGAAGCTGCGGGAAAGCTGGAGGGGAGAACCGCGGAGACAGCGGGCAGCCAGCAACACCAGCAGCAGCCGACGGCACGCGAATCCTCCGGAGAGGAAACAGCTGTGCCCGACGTCGCTCCCCGCACCGGTAAGATTCACTTCTGCCGGGCGGGAAGCGAAGCAACACGTCCCGGGTTTCCAGGCTCAGGCGAGTCTGGGTTGGATTCAGTCGCTAGCGGCATCGGAGTCGATTGAAGCGGCTGGAGGACCGGGGCGAGCGACCAGTAACGTGAGTACGGGGTTGGTCAGAGGGGTTGAAGCCCTACGAGCAGCCGCCAGCGGCCTATGCTTGGGGCATTTCTGCAGGTTTTACCGCTGCAGACGACCACGAGGGACCAGTGCTGTAAGCACCAGTGTCGGTCCCAGCGGCTAGAACGAGCAGCCGGGAGCGGCCAGTGCTGGGGGCATTGGTGCTGGTTTTAACGGCTGCAGAAGACCGCGAGGGACCAGTGCTGTAAGCACCAGTGTCGGTCCCAGCGGCGAGAGCGAGCAGCCAGGAGCGGCCAGTGTGCTGAGGGCATTGGTGCTGGTTTGACCGGCTGCAGAACAACCACGAGGGACCAGTGCGTGAGCACCGGGGGCGGTTCCAGTGGTTGGAATTAACAGGTTTGTTGCACTGCATTCTGAATTTCTAGGAATGGACAGAGTAACGCGAAGGAAGGCTGCGGAGAAGGTGCAGGAAGTAAGTCAGGAGGCACAGGAGTCTCGGATGGAGAGCTGTGCCTGACTTATTCCCGCGCCGGCAAAATCAACTTCTCGGCCGGGCGGGAAGGCAAAGAGAAAACTACATTACTGTGAAAGTGATGTGGATTTGGAGCAGTCACTGGATAAAACCTACCAGTACCGGAGCAGGGAGCTGGAAAGCCGGTACGAGTGGCTGCAGGATGATCAGCCGCCAGCAGGTGCCCGTGAGTACTGGGACCGCAAGGAGCGGCATAGTTATATCGGGCGGCCGGGAGCGACCAGTGCCCGTAGGCATGGGGACCGGCTGCGGGAAATACCGCGTGCGACTAGTGCCCGAGAGCACCAAGGTCGGCAGGAGCGGTCCGATATATTAAAGCACCCGCGATCGACTAGTGCCCGAGAGCATGGAAGTCGGCTGGAGCGGTTGCTGGAGGAAATTCTCCAGAGTGGCAGGCTCCGGGATATGGAGGATAGCCACAGTGGGCAAGATGTAAGTCCCACAGCAATGTCCCATAAAGGGCTGCATGATATGTCAAACTCCTCTGAGGAGGGTATTGAAGGTCTGACCTGGTCAGAATCTGAGCAGGAGATGGAGCCACCTTCTCCTGTTGAAGGAGAGAAAAAACAAGTTGCTGGACATGGTGGGCCAGTACTTCCAACAAGAACAAACTGGGAAGGATCTCGAGGCCAGGATGGCTGCCAGTGTTAATAAAGACATCACTGCGAAATTGATGTGGAGAAACAGCCTCCGGATAATACTTACCGATACCGGAGTGAGGATGAGCAGCTGCAAGATATAGCGCAGCCAGCAGCGGCCACTTTCGCGGAGCTGGGAAATCGGTACGAGTGGCTGCAGCAGGTTCGGCCGTCAGCGACAGGTGATAGGGTTTGGCCCGGGACGACCACTGTGGAAGATGCGAAAGCCTCTACTTCAGCATCTACCCCAACCTCAACCTCAAGGCCCTCCACAACCACGAATGAAACCAAGAAAATAACTCAGTTACCACCGATAACCATGGAGGTAGGTGAATCTGGGGCTCCAGAATTAATAGGGAGCACGGAAGCTGGAGGGACATTGCAACTTCATTTGGAAGCATGGTGTAATATAACTATGGACAGATATATCCTTAGCAGTATTAAGGGATATCTGATAGAGTTTCTACACAAACAAAACCCTCCAGTACAACATACACCGGACAGAATATACGTGCTTACTAAATTGGAACAAGCTAAAGCTCACATAGAACTACAAAGATTATTCACTAAAGGGGTAATTGAACAAACCAAACCTGAACAACAGGAATTTGTCTCAGACATATTTATTAGAAATAAGAAAGATGGGGGTTGCCATATTAGTATTGATTTATCAACGCTTCACAATGTTGTGCAATATGTTCATTTTAAAATGGATACTTTTAGCACTGCGAAAGAGTTAGTTTCAGCAGGCTACTTTATGGCAAGTATTGATCTTAAAGATGCTTACTATACAATACCCATCAAAGGTAAAATTCTTAAACCAGCTTTGGCATTGCCGCACCAACAAAATCATAGAGTAATGGCATAGTTGGATGATATACTTATTGTGGGAATAACTTATGAATTGGCATGTCAGGCAGTGGTTGCCACAAAACAATTGTTTGAAGAGCTGGGATTCATTATCCATCCAATTAAGTCAAAATTGACACCATTAACACATTTAATATGTTAATGACTTTACTAATACGAAAAGGATTAGAGCACTCAAAATTAATAGAGGCCATATTTGATGGCCAATGGAGCTAACAATTGAAGTCATAAAAGAATTACAATGGTGGGAACACAATGTTAAGTATTGCTCCAACCCAATAGTTATTGACAACCCGTCTGTGGTATTACAAACAGATGCCAGTGCAATTGGTTGGGGTGCAACTGATACCATCTCGAGCTGTGGGGGAGATGGAATATACAAGAAGCTAACCTACTTAACACTAAGGGTATAAATTACTTAGAAATGTTAAGTGCGTTTTATGGGCTAAAATCTTATTGCTCAGGAATGAAACAGCAGCATGTTAGATTGCAGATAGATAATACCTCGGTGGTGGCATATATAAATCATATGGGTGGAAATATATCAACATCTTGTGATGAATTGGCAAACTCAATTTGGCAATGGTGTGTCCAAAGGAATATTTGGTTATCGGCTACGTATCTACCAGGGATACTAATTCAGTGGCAGACACCAGGTCACAAAAATTTATTGAAAGTACTGAATGGATGTTGGATAGAACGGTATTTGCTGTAATCACAGTAAAGTATGGAAGGCCGGATATTGATTTTTGCATCCAGGTAAAATCACCAGTTACCGAGGTATGTATCATGGGAACCAGATCCTGGGGCAAAAGCTACAGATGCATTCTCACTGCACTGGGGGAAATGGTTCATTTATGCATTTCCTCCTTTTCCGCCTAATCAATCGGGTACTAAGGGAAATTCAACAGGATTCGGCATATGGGATTCTCATAGTACCTGATTGGCTTACCCAACCATGGTTCTCCGTGATACAGGACATGGTGCTGGAACCATGTATAACTTTAAGACATAGTCCTAAGTTGCTGGTGCATCCAGTAACTCAGGATAGCCACCCATGCCATAGAAAATATTGATTTATTGGGTTGTAGACTCTAAAAGACCCGCTACGGGACATGGGGCTATCAAAAAGAACTGTGGACATGATCACAGCAGCACAAAGAAGGTCTACACAAAAACAGTATTTAGGTCATATTGGAAAATGGACTAATTACTGCCATAATAACCATCTGGATCACAGAAATAAGGATGTTCCGGCGGTGCTAGAGTTTTTCTCACCAGCCTGCACTATAAAGGACTTAGTTACAGCACTGTGAATAGTGCCAGAAGTGCCTTGTCAAGTTATTTGTGGCAAGGAACAGAAAGACAGTCTGTGGGATCACATCCTCTGGTAGTTAAACTTTTAAGAGGCATTTTTAACACCAAGCCACCCAAAACAAGATACAACCAAATCTGGGATGTAAGTGTGGTCCTGACCATGCTAAGGAATTGGTCGCCGGCTACAGCATTAACTCTGGACAAACTAACTAGGAAATGGTAATGCTGATGGCGCTAGTCACAGCGGAAATATTAAGACTGGATGGCTTGACTATGGCGGCAGGAAGTTTGGTTTTTTGTGATCCATGACATTATTAAACAAAGTAGACCAGAATCAGCGGGGCAGGTCATAGAATTTATGGCCTACCTGGAGGACGAACGCCTCTGTATACTGAAGCACGTTTTGTTATACATTGAAAGGACAAAGGCTATCAGAGGCAAGGAAATGGCTTATTTAATCAGCCATAAGAAACCGTACCGTAGAGTGTCAACTCAGACCATTTCGCGGTGGCTGAAATATGGGTTAAGAAAGGCGGGAGTGGACACTAACATATGTAAATCTCACTCCACCAGGGTTGCAGCTACATCCGCAGCAAAACCCCTTGATGTATCCATGGACCAAATCCTCAGGATTGCAGGATGGTCGTCGGAGAAAACGTTTCAGAAATTTTATAACAAACCAGTTAGCAGTATGGGAACGTTTTCGGGAAAATTTTAAGTTCTGTATGATAATTTATCCCTGAAGAATACAAGGGTTATGATTTGAATTAATAAGATATTATTTATCATTTACGTTAAATAATTGGTATGAATGTTTTGAATATCATTAACAATTTCTCCAAACTACCAAGGCAGTTGTGAAGCATGGACTCGTTCCACGGCATGAGATCACAGAGCTTTGAAATCTTCACGTAGTCACTCACGTGACTCCGAAGTAAAATAGTAAGATTAAACGAGAACTTACCAGTTTGAAGTTTGATCTTTATTTTATGAGGAGGAACGTTGAGGGAATACGTGCCCTCCGCTCCCACCCTCGAATGGTCATATCTTAAACTGCTATCTCTTTAATAATCTTACTATTTTAGGTCATTATAGTGTATCTGTGACCTCACACCGCTGCTTTGAAGGAAGACAATCCATTAAGTCCACACTCTCCCCCTTCTCTCTTACTGTCTGTCACCTGTTTTGGGCACAATTTCTGGCAGTTTCTCAGCCGCCAGCCTGCCAGGTCCGTGTGATTGTACTGCCAGGCCTCAGTGACTGAGCTGCCAGCCCAAAAATCCATTCGGCCCACAAACTCCATACCAGCCCTCTGGAAATCAGTACCTCCGGCCCACAAACTCCATACTAGCCCTCTGGAAATCAATACCTTCGGCACACAACACTCATACTAGCGCAACAGAAAGCCCCCTTCCCACTGGCCAGCAATATTGGAATTGCTGCAGAGGTGGAATTATTGTGTTGGGTATCCAGCCCTCCCGTGTGAGGCCGGGACCCAACGGGTCCCACTTAGTCTAGTTTCTAAATACTTTCAGTAATAAGTCGAAACACAAAGCATTAAATTTTCAGTTAGGTAGGTCCAAAATTAGAATCAGATAATAGGTTTTGGACTCCACGGTCTACATGAATATGTTAAAAAAACGTGTTTTTTTAAGAAGATGTGATTGTACACACACACCTCTCTCCGCCTCTCTCTCCTCACACTCTCTACTCACTCTGACCTCCGCTCTTCCCCGTATCTTCCCGCCTCTCCCCCCACCTCTCCCACCCCCCTGATGGGACCTGCAGTGAATCCATTCAAAAGCATAAGCAGCTGAGAACCACACGGACGCAAAGAGAGCGAATCCCAAGCCTGAAATCTAGGGCAATTTAGATCCACAAGGAAATAAAAAATGGGGGGAGGGGTTGAGTGAGGTCGAGAGAGGGAGGATTATCGGCGGGGGGGGGGGGGGGGGGGGGTTAGAGGGGGACAGGGGGGGGGAGAGTGGGAGGGGAGAGGGTGGAGGGGGGGAGACAGGGGGGAAGGGTGGCAGGGATGGGGTGTGGCAGATGGGAGGCCGGGGGTGAGAGTGGCCGGAGCAGAGGGAGGAGAGGAGAGAGGAGGAGGGAGAGAGTAGGTAGATGGGGGAGAAGAGGGGAGGGGGGTGGGGGTAAAACGGTCTGTGGGAGGCAGATGGAAGAGAGGTGGGGTGGAAGAGAGGCCGGTGGGCGAGAAGCCAAGGGGAGAGATGCCGGGGGGAGAGAGAGGCCGGGTGGAACGAGGCCGGGGGGCGCGGGGAGAGAGTCTTCAGTCCACACCCCAACATCACCTCCGGTGGCGTTTTTTCAATAACGGTAGGAGGAGGGAGGGGTCGGGGTTGGGACGTCACTCGCAGCGCCCCCATGCAGACCCATTGTGACCTCATCAGCGAAAGGCAGTCGTTTTAAATTTCAATGTTGTGTCTTATTTTTGACCATTTTCAGTAATAACTCGAGAAATAAAGCATGAAATGTTCAGATAAGGCGGTTTGGACACCACGGGGAAAATGTCTACCGGAATATGTAAATATTGTATTGTTACCGCGTACATCCACATACAAGATCAGTTATTAGACGAAGTGGCACCCGTCGTGTCCATAGAAATATAGACACATAGAAAATAGGTGCAGCAATAGGCCATTCGGCCCTTCGAGCCTGCACCGCCATTCGTTATGATCATGGCTGATCATCCAACTCAGTATCCCATCCCTGTCTTCTCTCCATAACCCCTGATCCCTTTAGCAACAAGGGCCACATCTAACTCCCTCTTAAATACGGCCAATTAACTGGCCTCAACAGCCTTCTGTGTCAGCGAATTCCACAGATTCACCACTCTCTGTGTAAAAAATGATTTTCTCATCTCGGTCCTAAAATACTTCCCTCTTATCCTTAAACTGTGACCCCCCCACCCCAGCAACAATGGGGGGGGGGGGGCTGTGGCGTCACACACACACTGACCACACCTCACACACACACGCACACACTAACCCCGTCCTTTCATATTGTAACAATATTACTAATTCGCTCATTTTACCCCATCCCTCGCCCTATCGATTTACGCAGAGGGGGTAGGGGTTGGAAGAAAGGGGGAGGGCAGAGGGGGATGGTGCAGAGGGGGAGGGGCAGAGGAGGAAGTGGGGGTGGTGCAGGGGTGGATGGGGGCGAGGGGGGAGGAGGCGAGGGTGGACCGTGGAGGCAGGGAGGGGGGGGCAGAGAGTGAGGGGGGCAGTGGGAGATGGGAACAGAGGGGGAGAGCCGGTTGAGGAGGAGGGGCAGAGGGAGAGGGGTAGGACAGCGGGAGGGCATTGATCCGAGCAACTGCCATCTCACCAGACGTCATAGGACGGACGGGCGGGCGGACACGCGGTCGGGCGGTCGGGCGGTGGGGCTGACGGACGGACGGGCGGCGACAAAAGGACTGCGAATTCTGTCACTTCAGACTTCTTCTCTGGAGGCGTCTTTTGAATAACGGGTAGGGGGGTGGAGGGGCGGGGAGTGGTCGGGGGTGTGAACTCACTCGGGCCGCGTGGAAGTAAGATGCTGCGGAGCACACCCATTCTGGCGTCATCAGCGAAAGGCAGTCGTTTTTAAATTAAAAGTGTTGTCATATTTTGATGTCGAGAAATGAAGCTTGAAATTTTAAGAAAAGTTCATTTTGGACTCCACGGGGAAAATGTCTACCGGAATATGTACAAATGTTACCGTTGCCACATTTTTTTTAATCGCGAAGATGTTTGGTGTATTTGGACATCGAATATAGACATATGCATACTGGGGGATTGATTGGGGACGATCAGCCATGATCACAATGATTGTTGGTGTCGGCTCGTACTAGTATTTTTTTTACTCGTGGACATTTTTCACAGCGTTTAAAAAACGTCACGTGTTTATCGGATTCCCCAAGTACCTATCGTTAGCATTACGCGCCGCTGCGAGGCATCCACGAACTCCTACCGACCCGCTACGGACATTCTCCGAGTTCGAATCAGGGGTAAACTCGGGAGAACTCTAGAATTACCTCTTACTGTGGCGGAGACAAGGGATCAAGGAAAGAGCGTTCACGTCGCGGCCATGTTTCCACCAATCTTTCCACCACCACGCACATTAAGCACAAGAAGTGTAAGACAGACACCATTGTGCAGATGCCGAGATGCCGAGATGCTCTGGCTGAACCACTTCTAATCTCGTGTGTGGACTCGATGAGAAGAAAGCGGAGACAAGCCCAAAACAGTGTCTGTCAACTTTGACGGTGAACTTTCAAATGACGGCGCACACGGCTATATACTTTGATTCGTTCCTGAGCTTCAGGTTGTTGCCCTGGAACACCATCCGGTTTTAGATTATTTCGCGACATCCTATTTAACACGAAATTCCAAAATATTCGTCCGGATGATGTGTGTCTAATTAGCTCTAATCCACATTGGATTAATTTATGGAGTCGCCACGGAACAAGTCGAGGATCCGCCATTTTACAGCCCCCAGACCCGAACCCCGGTTTGGACCATGTCCTCGGATTATGTTATCCCACCGACGGCGGTGATTCCCCCCGCTTCTCATGTTAAGTCCCGCATCCTGCAGACGCGCTGTAGTGAAACAGTCGCGATATTTAAAAGATGATTGGACCGGTGCATTCATAGGAAAGGTTAAAATAATTGCCGGGTTATCGCGAGCAAATAGGACTCGCGGTGACGAGGCGTCTCGGTCAGCAGAGAGGAATTGAACCAAAGTGACAGATTCAGTGATGTATAATCAAGATTCAAGAGAGTTTATTGTCATGTGTCCCAGATAGGACAATGAAATCCTTGCTTTGCTTCAGCACAACAGAATATTGTAGGCATGAATACAGAACAGATCAGTGTGCCCATATACCATTATATAATTATATACACACATGAATAAATAAACAGATAGAGTGCAAATAAACAGATAATGGGCTATTAATGTTCAGAGTTATGTTTGAGTTGAGTTCAATAGCCTGATGGCTGAGGGGAAGTAGCTATTCCTGAACCTGCACGTTGCAGTCTTCAAGCTCCTGTACCTTCTACTTGAAGGTAGCGGGGAGTTAAGTGTGTGGCCAGGATGGTGTGGGTCTTTGATGATGCTGCCAGCCTTTTTGAGGCAGCAAGAGCGAGAGATCTCTTCGATGGTAGGGTGGTCAGAGCCGATGATGGACTGAGCAGTGTTTACAACTTTTTGTAGTCATTTCCGCTCCTGGGCGCTCAAGTTGCCGAACCAAGCCTCGATGCAACCGGTCAGCATGCTCTCTACTGTGCACCTGTAGAAGTTAGAGAGAGTCCTCTTTGACATACCGGCTCTCCGTAATCTTCTCAGGAAGTTGAGGTGCTGATGTGCTTTCTTTATTATTGCATCAGTGTTCTTGGACCAGGAGAGATCTTCAGAGATGTGCACTATATAACTTCTACGAGTGATAGTTCAAATGACCATTGCAGGCTGTTCTATGTGAGTACGTGCGTAGTGGAGATCTCAGATGAATGGGAATATTGGGAGGACAAACATTGATGGGAGCAAATGTATGTTGAACTATCGGCGTGGATCAAAGGGTCACGGACGTACAAGTGCACGAATTACACCCACTGGGAATTTAACCGCGTTCATCAGCTCAGCCCTGAATTTACTCTGGGTCACCACGTAAATACACGTGTTGGTGCAGGTACTGAGCAGCTGCAGGAACACCGACGTGACCTCTGTGATATAGTAATAACCGGTGGGGGTGTAGTCAACTCCCACCTTCGCAATACCGGTAAAGATGAAAAATATGGCCTGTGGTCCCCACAGTAACATGAAACTGGCGGTAATACTGAAGAGTAAAACAATGGATTTCCTGCGGTTCTCCATCTCTGGGTCCTTGTCATTCTCTCCGTTGCTGCGGCCCCGGAGACCCCTGCGGACTCTGCTGGCCGCTACAATCCGCCTGGCCGTCAGCACATTGAGCAGAAGAATCAGGAAGAACGGGATACAAGGGGTTAGAACGCGGTGCGTAACATTATATGCGACCCATGCAGACGACGTATAGTAGGTGGATTTAACGGAGCAATCCCAGGGAAGATTATCAAATTCGTTCGCTGAATCGTACTTAAACCACAGGGGGACGTTCTCCAAACAGCCCAGCACACTCACTGCCCCGATAATCACAGCCGCCGTTCTCTCAGTGCAATATCTTGTTTTCAGCTTCTCACAACAAATAGCCACAAACCGATCGAAGGTGAAGGCCACCGTCAGCCAGACAGAGACCGCGGTGGTTGCAAAGACCAGGACTTCGGTCGCCGCGCACACGGGAGTAATGTTCAACAACGAATATGGGAAGTGAAATTGAATAGTTCTACGCAGAAACGGATCGGTGATGCCGACCAGGAGATCAGACGCTGCCATGGCCACCAGGTAGAGAGTGATGCATTTGGAGAGACCGCATTTACCTCGACAGAGAATCACAATCGCCAACAAGTTCACTGTGAGAGAGAGAGGAGAGATAGTATTGACATAAGGCCCGCGCAAATGTATCTGATGGACATTGTCTGATTGGAAGTTGGAAGGTTTTCAATCATGAATACGTTCAGAGACTACAGCCTTTGGACCACGGTATCCACGCGCCTCGTCAAACACCAATTCTGCCCATATTCGTATGAACTGTCCCCAGATTATAGCATCCATTAACACTGTCCCATGTACAGTAGTTGCAGAAACCATTAATAGGCAGGGCAATTGCATGTGGGAGGAAACATGACCACATCCAAGTTTAGCGTGGAGTCGGAGGACGAACGATGAAATATTGTTCATAAAGCACGGGAGGGTGGAGATTGAACCTGTGTCTCCGGAACTGTGTGACACCGGCAGTCAGGCACGGAAATCGCTATCAAAACATGGGGGGGGGGGGGGGGGGGGGGGGGGGGGGGGGGGGGGGGGGGGGGGGGGGGACTGCAACATCGCAGGCTGACCCGGTTGATTACCGACTCCGAACTCCAGTAACAGCAGCTTCGTCTGCCCCGAATGGTGGGGCTTGAATCGGCACGTTCGCGGGGCCTTTCAGCGGCCGGCGGGGGCATCATCTTCGGGAGCCTTGATCGCCTGGATGCAGCCCTTAGAAAGCGTCCGATAAATTCCGGTTCACAAAACCAGGTTGGGATTGTCCCCCACCTCTCAGAACACGGTGAGGACGTCCCCCCGCCCACCCCACACCCTACGATATCCGCCCATGCCGGCAGAACTGACTGTGGCACGGTAGGGAGCATGTACCGATACATCTGCGGATTTAAATTCGAAATTACAGATCGTCCGAAGGAGACGATATCAAGATACATAACATTTACTGATATAAAATTACGCGAGGGCATCTGTTTACATCAGAATTCACATCTGAGTTTACATCATAGTAAAGTGGTGACACTTTCATAGAGTCAGATCCCAGCTCGTGACATTCATTTGCTTGATCTCATGAGCTGTAGCATTACAGGTCTAAATCGGGATTACACTTCACGCAGCGATGAGTGCAGAAATATATCGATTATATATTCAGTTAAGCGGGTTTGTCCGATTGGGAACACATGTCATTTCACTAACTCGTTACAGACTCCACGGAAGGAACCCAAGTTACCATTCTCTCAGCTCCTGACCAACATATCAGGGTGTGATTATCTGATACCTGCTCGCTGGTCATGCCTCTATCCGGCGCACTCAGTACAAACAGTGATCCAGGCCAGGATAAACAACGTGCATTATGTACACCTTGCGGCAGTTACAGTAAGAAAATGGATGTCTGATCAATTGAACAAGTGAATTATTGAAACAGAAACAATGTTTGTTTAACGCCGGCAGCGCCGGAGTTTACGGAATGTCTCACAGCTAATGCGCGTACATGAAACTCAGAAACAAACCAAATTACCGAAAACAGCGACAGTCGCTATTATAGGGTAATATATATCTTCAATTCGATACATCAATGGATACTCCATAGCTGGAAGACACAATTAACTCCTTTGACTTCGTCAGTCCGTCATCGCTGCAGCTCTGTGGCGATGACTTCTGGTGGGCACCGAGATATATAGAGCGATATTTCTCCAGCGACATGACCTCATACCTGCTGATTGTCATTAGTGGCACTCACAGAACAACCCCCTTGCGCCACAGACATTGACTGCTCCCTTGGGAGATTACAAGCGAATAATTTAAGGATCGAGTAAAAATAGCACAACGCGAGTCGCTGAAGAAAGAGTCTGGAGAACGGTCACTATCCGATACGTCACCAATGCACGTTCTCCAAAAATGTTGCCTGACCCTCTGTTACACCAGCACTTTGTGTATTTTTACTGACAACACGAATTTGTGCTTTCCAATGAAGGAATGGTCAATGACACTGTGTTATTTCATTTTATGTTGCTGTGATTTCGATGGATATCTCCAGTTAACCCACCTACCACTCCAGTTTTGTTCATTCACCCCAAAATAAATAATCATTCATACCATGACATCACTAATATTGCAAGTCATATACTGAAATATTCACAGAAATATAGAAAATAGGTGCAGGAGGAGGCCATTCGGCTCTTCGATCCAGCATCGCCATTCATTGTGATCATGGCTAATCGTCCCCAATCAATAACCCGTGCCTGCCTTCTCCGCATATCCCATTAGCCCCTAGAGCTCTGTCTAGCTCTCTCTCTTTAACCCATCCAGTGATTTGCCCTCCACTGCCCTCTGTGGCAGGGAATTCGACTAATTCACAACTCTCTGGGTGAAAAGGTTTTTTTCTCACCTCAGTCATGGCTTCCCCTTTATTCTAAGATTGCGGACCTTGGTTCCGTACTCGCTCAGCATTGGGAATATTTTTCCTGCATCTAGCTTGTCCAGTCCTTTTATAATTTTATATGTTTCTATAAGAAATTTCAGTCTTATTTGCGCAGGTGGACTGTGCAGTCTGACCGTGTTGTTTCGCTTCGCTCAATTATGATTTTCTTCAGTTAAAATGTAACCACTTATTAATGTCTCTATATTAAAATTGTGTGTCTTCTTTTCATCAACAGCAAAGAGCGGACTGGCCGGCGTTATTAAATTGAACGTTTTGTCGTACTAAATACTTTCAGTAATGTCTGTGTTTGTTGGACGTTATTTAAAAGCAGCATTTTGTTTCAGGAAACGACTACAGCACGATTTGAATATTCGTTTTGCACAGTGTATTTTAGTGTTGTGTGTGTTAATATATGTGTGTGTGTGTGTGTGTGTGTGTGAATATATGTGTGTGTGTGTGAATATATGTGTGTGTGTGAATATATATGTGTGTGTGAATATATATATGTGTGTGTGTGTGTGTGTGTGAATATGTGTGTGTGTGTGAATATGTGTGTGTGTGTGTGTGTTGTGTGTGTGTGTGTGTGTATGTATATATATATGTGTGTGTGTGTGTATATATATATATATATGTGTGTGTGATATATATATGTGTGTGTGTGTGTGTATATATGTGTGTGTGAATATATATGTGTGTGTGTGAATATATATGTGTGTGTGTGAATATTTCTGTGTGTGTGTACGTGGATATATGTGTGTGAATATGTATATATATGTGTGAATACATATGAATGTGTGTGTGAATATATATGTATGTTTGCGTGAATGTGTGTGTATATGTGTGTGTGAATGGGGGTTGCACGTAAGGTCACAAGGTCATAGGACTTGACGCATGGAGCCGCTCTGTCCATCTGAAGACATCCGTCACTTCCAGTATATGTTATTAATGCAAGAAACGCGTACTTTCCTATCTGTTAAAAACCGCCAAAATGTTGAATTTGTGCTCTGAAAAAAAATTGTGGAAGTTGGGGTAAGTGTGAGGACATGTACCCAACATTAGAATTCCAAACGTGAAATGAAATGTAGGTAAAGAGAAGCGAGAATTGAAGGGACAACAGCAGCTAAAGTGCTTGGTAAACATTGGCTGTGCAGATATCGTAATTGAAAATATTGGAATTATCGTGTTTGCTCACTGCATTTCATCAACAGTAAGTCATTATTCGTGTTTTTTCTTGATTCCTTTGGTATCTAAAAATTCTCAGAAGTGATAAATCTGGCTGTAATTTTTTCTTCAGGTGCGTTTTCATTTTGTACGTAAAAACCTACTTGGGAACCATGGGCGATTTGAACAAAAAATACTGCCAGATGTATCACTTCTGAAACTTTTTAGATGCCAAA
This sequence comes from Leucoraja erinaceus, assembly GCF_028641065.1. NCBI lineage: Eukaryota > Metazoa > Chordata > Chondrichthyes > Rajiformes > Rajidae > Leucoraja > Leucoraja erinaceus. The sequence goes on along the minus strand of NW_026576513.1, from coordinate 14,991 downwards.
GTCCTGATCTAATAAAATGTTTATTCATGCTTTATCCATCTGAAAACGGTTGCAACCATTTTAAAGCCCAAGCGAAACAAATTTGCAAACTCTTTACAACCAAAACATTTTATTTTCTGTAAACATTTATTTTAATCCCAAGAGAAACAAATTTGCAAACTCTTTACAACCAAAACATTTTCTTTTCTGTAAACATATTTAACAGACTACAGAAACAAATTTGCAAACTCTTTACAAGCAAAACATTTTATTTTCTGTAAACATATTTAACAGCCAACAGAAACAAAATTTCAAATTCTTTACAACCAATACATTCAGAGAGCCGTGAACCTCTGACTTGTTGTGTATGGCAGAGACTGAGTGAGGCACGCCACTTGCGGGTTTTATAGTCCCTTCCCCTGCGGCCAGCGGGGGCAGCAGAGAGAATGGGGAATTTTGTAAAAACATTTATATCGCTCACATTTTTCAACGACGGGAGAATTCCTCCGGTCCCCGAAGGGAGCGAGGTGGCCAAAAATGACGGCCGTAGGTGGCGGCGTTCTCTTGGAAATCGCGCCACAGTGGGCCAAAAGCGGTCAAGATCAGACTTTTAGTAATATAGATACCAGGACAGATGCATCAATCGGATACATTACATCTGTATCACTGTCCTGCACGAAGCCACGTGATTCCCTGAGCTTCAAGGACAGAATATACCCAATGTCTGAGACTCAGCTTCGATCGACCTCGCTGCTTCTGTATTAAACGTGCGTGTTGAGACAGTCCACAGAATCGTGTACTATTTTACACCGCTACTGCATAGACCTTGGTGGTGCATGATGGGACGGTGTAGAAGCAGTAATCTGGCTCTAATTCTGGATTTGACTTCACAGTTTCTGCTCTAGAGAGTCGTATAATACCGAATTATATTCTACCCACGGTGTCTGCGTCTGCCATGAAATCACTGCCTATGCGGATTTAATTTCAAACATATGACACGAAGCCTTTCCGCGCTCCCCTCACAAACTAATAAACCCCTCGACAAATCCACCAGCCACAACGTTTATCAATGACAAGAATAGCAGTATCAACTCACTTCCACTATAAACACCAAGCGCTGGTCAACAGTAGCAAATTGTTAATGTGTCGTTCAATGTGACATTGTGATCTGTATTATTGGGAACTGTATCACAGCGGATGAGGTACAGCTCACTGCACCCAGAGTGTTGACTGAACGCCCACTGAAGCTTGTTAATTACCCGTTTTTCTGTGCAGTTTATTTATTGGAGATTTGATGATGCAACACGCCTTGTTATGTACAGGTTGAGAGGAAAGATATTTTGTTTTCTAAAACAAATGTCCGACCATCTATTTCCAGGACCACACAGATCTCCCGACAAACAAGGTTTTTTTAATTAAGTTGTGTGCATGTATGATTACGAATTATCCCGTGACCATCAGCTCGCTCAGTATCTAACCCAGTCTAAATCTGCCGACTTGTTCACTAAAGCAAAATGTAGAAATCTTCAGGATATTTTGGATGTTGCACTGAGATAGGTCAGATATACACGAGAATATTGCTGGCATAGATGAAACGGGAGAGACAATGCTGCTGTGATTTATTTCTTATAGTTTCTACATTAGATTCATTCCTTAACACATTTGGACATAATTCTCGGCAGATATGTCATCCCGGTCTTCAGTTCCTCTCTGAATTTAGACTGAGTTACCGCGTAAATACACGTGTTTGTGCAGCAACTCAACAGCAGGAGCATGTAGCTGGTTTCGTCCGCAATTAGCGATGGGTCACTGAGACCGGTAAAATAAAACCGCGTTGTTATCTGTGTCCAGAGGAAATATATAAAATACGTCATCCAAAGCATAATGAAGTTGCCCGAAATTGCAAAGAGCAAGATGATTGACTTCCTTCTGCTTTCCAGCTCGGCATCATTCTGATTCGCACCATTCTTGCTGCCTCTCAGATTCTTGCGGACTTGACTGGCCTTTAAAATGTGCCCGACTGTTAGAGCGTTGAGCAGTAATATCAGGAACATTGGGAGCAGAGGGGTGAAACATCGGTGAATCCATGTGAACAATATCCATGTGGGTTCAATGTAGAATTCCTGTTTTATATTACAGCCCCATGCTACATTGTGTATTGATATAGAAGGTTCAAATGCAAAGTACCAGGGGATGTTTTTGCAGCAGAACAGCGGACACACAGTTGCTATAACCCTGGCTGCAGTTTTCTCGGTGCAAAATCTGGATCTCAGCTTGTGGCAACAAATCATCAAATATCGATCTAATGTGAACGAGAGTGTTAACCACACGGAAATGTCTGTGACTGCGTGGTTGAGGGCCTTGTGGAAGGAACAGACTTGAGTAATGAAGAGAAAAGTTGTGGGGAAAAATAGATGATTGATACGATAAAGTAAAACGTCAATGACAGCAACCAACAGATCCGCCGCAGCCATGGCCACAAGATAGCGTGATACACATTTGGAGAGACCGCACTTTCCCCGGGACAGGATCACAATCGATATCACATTAGCTGTGTTACGGGAAGAAACACAAATCGACAAAGTGCATTAACAGTGTATGTTACAGGGTGCCCCACATAACACGCGATTTCACATTAAGATTAGAGTTTAGCATAGGCATTCATGACGGGGCGAGCGGCCACCGCACACATTTCTTAAAGGTTGGGCGACGAGAAAGAAAAAACATTTCCACTGTTATGACTGTCGCCAGTGTTGACGGGCGAATGGAATCGCAATATATGCGTGAATTAAAATAATGATCATTTTACAATGAATTTACAAGGAATGGTATTTTATCAGGTCGGATAAACATGGTGTTCGCGGCAGGGGCAGTATCAGACTACAAATCTGTGATCTGAAAATGAAGCGAGACGCCACGGCGTTTTAATTGTGGCAGATAGTGAAATCAAATGCCATGTGATAACTCATAATGAATGTCTGAAAATGTAGCCGTGATTTTCTACGTCTTTAACACATTTACGCTTCGTTTCATTAACATGACATGCTAACAGTAAACGATGCCGTTATTTGCATCGAATTACATCGTACTGTATCGATGCAGTTAATTGCAGTTATTTTAATCATTTTCTGTTTGACTGAAACTTCCCGCAGTAAATCAAAAATATCAATTATTTTCACTTTATCATTTCAATTCATCAGTCAGTCACCGCTCTTGTCCTATCACTCTCGGTAACATCTCTCCAGTTATAAATTGTATAAATGTATCATTTTCCCTATTGCTGTTTACAGACACATTGAGAGGATATCGGAACCGCCACACACGTACCTGAGATTCTGACCATAGTCACACAGAGACGGGACCTTCCTTCAGCCGTTTACCCGGTGCAATGGATTCCCTGCGGCAGCGATGTCGCTGCTGTCACAGATGCTACAGAAGGCAACTGCTTCTCACGCGCAAGGACAGACCAATGCGTAGAGAATGAAACATTGAGCTTCCCCTTGAGTAGACTATGTTTGGTCCTGTCAAGAGTGGATATCCACCCATGGCAGGCATTGCAATGATGAATACTATCCCTCACCTGGGTGTAAAGCAGTGGAGACATTCTGGCCAACGGTACCGCAGCCGGGGTAATGTTTGCTCAGAAACCAGAGTGTATCTGTGGAACCGAACGGCTCACGATATATGTGTGCACAGAGGCGACGAGGAAGCGCGGTTTAGTACACCTGTAAATGACGAGGCGTTACCTGGTGTCACCGGATAGGAGGGGTGTCTAACTGATGAATGGAAACAATAAAGTAAACACAAAATATTTTATTGACTGCAGGAAGATTCAGTCAAACAGATCATTAATGAAAGACATTAAATCATTTCAAACAACTGCAGCATTTGCGATTGAAAATGTACATTTCAGGTGACCGAAACGTGGTATTACTGAGTTCAGCCCTTCAGAAACGCGGCTATAATGGATTGGAGGGCAGGGAAATGTAAACAGCACCAAGAATGTAGTAGAAAAAATGTTTTTATTGACGATGCGTAACATAGATCCAATTACTTACCAAGAATTCCAAGCACTGCTATAATCGGGTAATAAATCATTTCTGCCTGGATTATGGGAGGCAGCAGAAAAAACGGATAATCGGTGAATATAGTTTTCATCCTGGAGAGAAGCTGATTGTTCGATGCTGGAATGCAACTGACAGCGCGTTGCAGAGAAGGGCTTCATATCTACTCGAGATAGTCTTCCCCTGGGATCAGGAAGACACAAACAAGAACATTAACATCACTTCATGGTATCTGAACATCGTATCAACAATATTCACAGCTATGATTTCACCACATGATATATAACCACTAATGATGTTTTAATCTAAGTGCAAGTACCTGAATTTGAGATTATATATTAACGTAATTTCCCTCTAATTCTGATATAAATGTCGGAATTTGAATGCTATACTGTAACACGTTCTACACGTACGGCCTCGCTTCTCTTCTTCTGTAAAACGGTTCTTCTCTGCCGAAGCTCAAATTGAATTCAATCTTTCAAAGTTTCGCTAGACTCGCATGTTTCATCGTCTCCGTTCTAAATGGCTTACTCTTTATTCTTAAACTGTGGCCCCTGGTTCTGGACTCTCCCAAAATCGGGAACATGTTTCCTGCCTCTAGCGTGTCCAAGCCGTTAACAATCTTATTTGTTTCAATGAGATACCCTCTCATCCTTCTAAACTCCAGAGTGTATAACCCCAGCTGCTCCATTCTCTCAGCATATGAAAGTCCCGTCATCCATATACACATAAAAAACACATTTGTACTCCCTGGCTTTTGACCATGCCTGAGGCTTTGCTTCTGTTTGTGGTGTTTTGATGTTTCTTTATTTTACATGTCTTTTCCTACTATTTCTATTGATTGTTATTTTTGGTGTGTATTAACTTTTTTGTCAATCATTAGTGATGTACAGCACTTTGTTGAAGCTATGTTTGTTTTAAAGTGCTCTATAAATAAAATTATTATTATTATTATTATTATTATTATATAACATATAACCATATAACAATTACAGCACGGAAACAGGACATCTCGGCCCAACAAGTCCTTGCCGAACAACATTTTTCACTTAGTCCCACCTGCCTGCACTCATACCATAACCCTCCATTCCCTTCTCATCCATATGCCTATCCAATTTATTTTTAAATGATACCAATGAACCTGCCTCCACCACTTCCACTGGAAGCTCTTTCCACACCGCTACCACTCTCTGAGTGAAGCAGTTCCCCCTTATATTACCCCTAAACTTCTGTCCCTTAATTCTGAAGTCATGTCCTCTTGTTTGAATCTTCCCTATTCTCAAAGGGAAAAGCTTGTCCACATCATAATCCCTGGTATTAATCTTGTTAACCTACGCTGCACTCCATCAAGAACAAGAATGTCCTGCCTCAAACATGTCTGATGTACTTGTATTTTTAGAGTTGCTAGGACATTGCGAGTGTCATGCATCTCCCGGTACGGATGACGACGCGGTGATAGGTGAGGAGGCGACACAGGTTTGCTCCTGAGTACGAGCACTGTATAGGTATGCAAGTTGAAAGCAGAAGCAGCAATAACGACCCATGCTATGGCCATGCTATGATAATTTTCGGACCTTCACAGAAAACATGCTTACATCAATCTGTAGTGTGCATGGTTAAGCAGATATGTAATCAAGGTCCAGGATTTATTGACACTCTAACGGGTATAGCTTGGACACAATAGCAGCACAGAATCAGGCAGGTATAATTGGTAATGAACCGTATTACGATACTGTAACACAGGAATGGGTACACCGTACTCACACAGAGGCTCAGGATTGAGCGAGGGTTCCGAACAGGGGCAGGCAGGAACGCAGTCGGGGTAGCGGAAGGTCCGGTAACCAGGAGATCCAACACACGATGCAAACAAACCAGCAAGGGACAGACGAAAGGAGAGTCGAAGCCAGGCAGGTAGTCGAGGAGCCGTTGCAGGGATACACCAAACAGCCCAGGAGAGAGGCAGACAGAAACCAGGAGGTCGGGGACAGAAGGCTGGGGTGATATCCGGGAAGACGACAGGACGGAATGGTCAGGGGCAGGCAGGTTCGAATCCGTGTAGGCAGTCGGGAAATCGCTGGAGAGTCTTGCATGAATGCTGAGAACAATCTGGCACTGCGTGAACGGTGAGGAGAGTCTATATACCGGGTTAATAGGTGATCAGAGGCAACCGAGTGCAACAGGTGAGGAGAGTTAGGCTGATGAGAGGGGAATGGCAGGCAGGCAGGTGAGGAGAAGGAGGGACCGGTGGAAAAGTACTGGGAGGTGAAGTGGATGAGAATGAGGAGAGGGCAGACCGTGACAGAACCCCCCCCCTCAAGGGACGGCTCCTGACGTCCCAAAACAACAAACAAACAAACACAAAAACAATAAAGAAAATAAACCCAATCCCACGCAGAGTTGGGTGGGAGGAGGGGGACCGGAGGAGGGCTAATATTCGTCCGAGACATCCATGTCCGCATCCTCCTCCATGGCATCAGAGGAAAGCTCCGTCTCGTCCTCACTGGGCGCCTCAGACGGAAGAGGGGACAGAGTCTCAGGGGCGGCGACCCCTCTAGGAGTGGCGGACTTGGACGGCTGGTCGGGATGACGCCGGTGAAACTCCCTGATGAGGGAGGCGTCCAGGATGTGTCGAGCAGGAACCCAGGACCTCTCCTCTGGACCGTAACCCTCCCAATCGACCAGGTATTGGAGACCCCTCCCGCGACGGCGGGAGCGCAGGAGGCGGTGCACCGTAAATGCGGGGCCTCCGTCGATGAGACGAGGAGGTGGAGGAGGAGGGACTGCGGGGACCAGGGAGCTCTCCCGGACTGGCTTTACTCTGGACACGTGGAACGTAGGATGGACCCGCATGGAACGAGGCAACTTGAGCCTCACAGCCGCTGGGTTGATGACCTTCTGGATCTCAAAGGGACCGATGATCTTGGGTGCCAACTTCTTGGACTCCACCCTCAAGGGAAGGTCCCGGGTCGACAGCCACACCTTCTGGCCCGCGAGGTAGGTGACGGTTGGCAGCCGTGGCGTAACGGTCCACGGAGCGGAGAAGAGCCGCCCTTGCTTGGGTCCACGTCCTGCGGCAGCGACGAATGAAGGCCTGGACGGACGGGCGGGAAACCTCTTTCTCCAGCGCCGGGAACAGTGGAGGCTGGAACCCGTAGGCACACTGGAAAGGGGAGAGCCCAGTGGCCGAGCTTGTCAGGGTGTTGTGGGCGTACTCCACCCACAACAACTGCTGGGACCAGGAGGAGGGATGCTTGGACACCATACACCGCAGCGCCGTCTCCATCTCCTGATTCTTCCTTTCAGTTTGGCCGTTGGACTGGGGATGAAATCCGGACGTCAGACTCGCGGTGGCCCCCACACACGTGCAGAACTCCCTCCAGAACACAGAGGCAAACTGGGGTCCCCGGTCGGAGACCACATCGACGGGGAGACCATGGAGTCTGAAGACGTGGAGTAATATGAGCTCGGCAGTTTCCTCGGCTGACGGAAGCTTGGGCAGGGGCACGAAGTGAGCCATCTTGCTAAATCTATCGACCACGGTCAGGATGGTGGTGTGACCACTGGATGGGGGCAGGCCGGTAACGAAGTCCAGGGAGATGTGGGACCATGGTCGATGCGGTACAGGCAGTGGAAGCAGATGACCCGCAGGAGCTTGGTGTGAGACCTTGTGCTGGTTGCAAACGGGACAGGCGTTGACCAACTCCCGAGTGTCCTCCTCCAGCGATGCCCACCAGAACCTCCGTAGCACCATCTCCTTGGTCCGCTGAATGCCGGGATGGCAGGTGAGTCGAGAGTTGTGGGCCCACTGAAGGACGTCGGACCGCAGGGTAGAAACCACAAACAGGCGATCAGGAGGGCATGCGCTGGGTCCCGGCTGGTTCTCCAAGGCCGCCTTGACCTTCTCCTCCACTTCCCAGGTGAGGGAGGCAACCCTGTGCGAGGACGGGAGGATGGTCTTGGGGCCAGAGGCAGGCTCCTCCTTCGCCAAAAACTGCCGAGAAAGGGCATCGGGCTTCACGTTGCGGGACCCAGGTCGGTAGGAGAGGGAGAAGTTGAAGCGAGTGAGGAAGAGAGACCAGCGGGCCTGACGAGAGTTGAGCCTCTTGGCTGACTGGAGGTATTCAAGGTTCTTGTGGTCAGTCCAAACCAAGAAAGGTTGCTCGGTTCCCTCCAACCAGTGACGCCATTCCTCCAACGCCAACTCAACCGACAACAGTTCTCGGTTGCCGATGTCATAATTCCTCTCAGCAGGGGTCAGGCGTCGGGAGAAGAAGGCGGATGGATGGAGCTTCTGGTCCCCGGCAGCCCGCTGGGACAGAACAGCTCCCACCCCCGCGTCGGAGGCGTCCACCTCCACCACGAACTGTCTCTCTGAGTCCGGAACTTGGAGGATGGGGGCCGATGTAAACCGTGTCTTGAGTGTCTGAAAAGCTTCGTCGGCCGCGGCAGGCAACCGGAACTGAATCTTGGAGGAGGTGAGTGCCGTGAGGGGTGCGGCCACAGTACTGTAGCCACGGATGAACCGTCGGTAAAAATTGGCGAACCCCAGGAACCTTTGGAGCTGCTTGCGGAAGTCATGAACAGGCCAGGTGGTGACAGCAGAGACCTTGGCGGGGTCCATCTTGATGTTCCCTTGGCCAATGATGTATCCTAGGAAGGAGACTGACGGGGAGTGAAACTCGCACTTCTCAGCTTTAACGAAGAGCGAGTTCTCCAGGAACCGACGTAGAACTGCCTGGACGTGGTGTACGTGTTCCTCCTTGGTCCGTGAAAAGATGAGGATGTCATCAATATAGACGAACACGTACTTGTTCAACATGTCTCTGAGAACGTCATTGAACAAAGCCTGGAAGAGGCCAAAGGGCATCACCAGGTATTCGTAATGTCCCGTGGGAGTGTTGAAGGCGGTCTTCCACTCATCTCCCTCTTTGATGCGGACCAAGTGGTCGGCGTTGCGTAGACCCAACTTCGAAAAGATGGTGGCCCCCTCCAGGAGCTCGAAAGCAGAGGTGATGAGGGGAGAGGGTAGCGATTCTTCACCGTGGTGCCGTTGAGCACCCGGTAATCTATGCAGGGACGCAGAGATTTGTCCTTCTCCACGAAGACGAACCCAGCCCCAGCAGGAGACGAGGAGGGACGGATGAGACCTGCAGCCAATGAGTCGTTTATGTATTTCTCTTTGGCGCCTCTCTCAGGGGCGGATAGGGAGAAAATGCGTCCCCTAGGAGGAGCGGAACCAGGCAGGAGATCTATGGCGCAGTCATAGGGCCGATGAGGAGGGAGGGAGACTTGTTAAAAAAAACGTCCCCAAAGTCATGGTACTCGGCTGGGACCCCCGTCACATCTGGAGCAGAACTGGAGCAGGTGGTCGGTTGAGGAGCTGAGGCTTGCTTCAGGCACACTTGGTGGCAGGAAGGGCTCCAACCCAAGATGACCCCCGTCGTCCAGTCGATGTTGGGGTTGTGTCGCCGAAGCCAGGGGTAACCCAGGATGAGGGGAAGACGGGGAGACTGCAGGATGTGGAACTGGATGGTCTCATGGTGATTACATAGAAACATAGAAATTAGGTGCAGGAGTAGGCCATTCGGCCCTTCGAGCCTGCACCGCCATTCAATATGATCATGGCTGATCATCCAACTCAGTATCCCGTACCTGCCTTCTCTCCATACCCCCTGATCCCCTTAGCCACAAGGGCCACATCTAACCCTCTTAAATATAGCCAATGAACTGGCCTCAACTACCCTCTGTGGCAGAGAGTTCCAGAGATTCACCACTCTCTGTGTGAAAAAAGTTCTTCTCATCTCGGTTTTAAAGCATTTCCCCTTTATCCTTCAGCTGTGACCCCTGATACCAGACAGGAGAAAGCTGATACCAGACAGGAGTATGCGCACTGGGACCGTCTGGTGAGAAACAGTCCCCAGGAGATGGCCGTCGAGGGCGTTGGCGGGAACGGGTTTAGGCAGGGGAACACAACTGATGCCCAGCTGGCGGGCCAGTTCCATGTCCATAAGGTAAATGTCACAACCAGAGTCTATGAAGGTGGCGAGGGTGTGAGAACCATCAGACAACAGCAGACGGGCATGACAAAGAGGGCGTCGGGCAGAGGAATATTCAGAGGTTCGACTCACCAGTAATTCCTCCGCTACTGGCGAGTCTGGCCTTTTACTGGACACTTGGAGATGTAATGACCCTGTCGCCTCTCCCGACGTCTCGCCAGGATGCGTCGGTCCAGACGGGTCGTTAGCTCGATAAGCCCATCCAGAGAAGAAGGAAGGTCGTGGGACACCAACTCATCCTTGATATAGTCATTCAAGCCCAGCATGAAAACGTCACACTGGGCCGGGGCGTTCCAATCTCTCTGACGGGCCCTGGTGCGAAAGTCGATGGCGAAGTCAGCGACGCTCTGGTTCCCCTGGCTCAACCCCAGCAGACCTCCCGCAGCGTCCGGACCCATCGAAACCTCACCGAACACCTTGCGAAGCTCCGCGGTGAAGGCCTGGAAAGAGGAGCAAGCCGGCGTGCGTCGCTCCCATTCAGCCGTTCCCCACAGCCGAGCTCTGCCAGTCAGGTGATTAATGGTAAACGCCACTCTCGCCGCTTCCTGGGCGAAGGTGTAGGGCTGTAGGGCGAAGAGAATGGAACAGTTCGTGATGAATGGGTTGCAGCCCTCCGGGTCTCCAGCGTAGCGCTCCGGGGTTCCCACCCGGGGCTCAGGTGATGGTCCTGGCGGACCGGGAGCTGGTGCTGTCGGAGCCGGAGGCGAAGCCTGGGGTGTAGCCTGGGCGAGGGTGGTCGTCAGCTGTTGGACCTGGGTGGCTAGTGCAACCAATGCTTGCTCTTGGTTTGACACAGCCTGTCGAACCTCGGAGTTGGAGGCAGTGAGCATAGCTTCGTGCTGCAGGAGCGTGTGCTCAATCCTCTCGAAGCGGTTTGACGGAGACGTTGTGTACGCTGAGTCCATTGTTGGCCAGATTGTACTGTAACGGGTATAGCTTGGACCCAATAGCAGCACAGAATCAGGCAGGTATAATTGGTCATGAACTTTATTACGATACTGTAACACAGAGTAGTAACACAGGAATGGGTACACCGTATTCACACAGAGGCTCAGGATGAGCGAGGGTTCCGACGAGGGGCAGGCAGGAGACGTAGTCGGGGTAGCGGAAGGTCCGGTAACCAGGAGATCCAACACACGATGCAAACAAACCAGCGAGGGACAGACGAAAGGCGAGTCGAAGCCAGGCAGGAAGTCGAGGAGCCGTTGCAGGGATACACCATACAGCCCAGGAGAGAGGCAGACAGAAACCAGGAGGTACGGGACGAAGGCCGTGGTCGGGGACAGAAGGCTGAGGTGATATCCGGGAAGACGACAGGACGGAATGGTTAGGGGCATGCAGGTTCGAATCCGTGTAGTCAGTCGGGAAATCGCTGGAGAGTCTTGCATGAATGCTGAGAACAATCTGGCACTGTGTGAACGGTGAGGAGAGTCTATATACCAGGTTAATTGGTGATCATAGGCAACTGAGTGCAACAGGTGAGGAGAGTTAGGCTGAAGAGAGGGGAGTGGCAGGCAGGCAGGTGAGGAGAAGGAGGGACCGGTGGAAAAGTACTATGAGGTGAAGTGGATGAGAATGAGGAGAGGGCAGACCGTGACAGAAATGAAATGTAGCTAAAGAGAAGCGATAATTGAAGGGACAACAGCAGCTAAAGTGCTTGTTAAACATTGGCTGTGCAGATATCGTAATTGAAAATATTTGAATTATCGTGTTTGCTCACTGCATTTCATCATAAATATAGCTGTAAATTGTTCTTCATGTGCGTTTTGTACGTAAAAACCTACTTGAGAACCATGGGCGATTAAAAAAAATACAGCCAGATTTATCACTTCTGAAACTTTTTAGATGCCAAAGGAATCAAGAAAATACACAAATAATGCTTTAGTGCTGATGAAATGTAGTGAGCAAACGGCCAATGTTCTCTAAGCACTCTGGCTATTGTCCCTTCAGCTCTCACTTCTATCTACCGACATTTCTCCTCACTTTTGGAATTCTGAAGTAGGCTAAATGTCTCACATGCTCATCCCACATAATTTCGTTCAGACCGAAAGGTCTGAATGACAAAAGGATCTATCTATCTATCTATCTATCTATCTATCTATCTATCTATCTATCTATCTATCTATCTATCTATCTATCTATCTATCTATCTATCTATCTATCTAGCTATCTATCTATCTATCTATCTATCTATCTATCTATCTATCTATCTATCTATCTATCTATCTATCTATCTATCTACCTATCTACCTATCTATCTATCTATCTATCTATCTATCTATCTATCTATCTATCTATCTATCTATCTATCTATCTATCTATCTATCTATCTATCTATCTATCTATCTATCGATCTATCTCTCTATCTATCTCTCTCTCTATCTATCTATCTATCTATCTATCTATCTATCTATCTATCTATCTATCTATCTATATATCTATCTATCTATCTATCTCGCTCTCTTTCTCTCTCTCTCTATCTATCTATCTATCCCGGTGCTCCATATTGTGTGTGTGTGTGGCTTTGTCCTAGGTGTCTGTTGTGTGGGGGTTTCTGTGTGACTTATATTCTGTCGATGTTCGTTCAATATACTGTTCTGTGTGTGTGGTGATACTATGTGTCTGTTGACAACTCTGGTGTCTTCTCTACTGTGTTGTGTGTGTGTGTGTGTCTCTCTCTGTGTGTGTGTGTCTAATGTGCTTGTCGGTGCCTTGTTGTGTGTGTCGTGTTCTTGTCCTATGTGTGTGTGTTGTATGTCTGTGTGTGTGATGTGTGTGGGTGTCTGTTGTGTGGTCTACTGTGTGTGTTTGTGTGCTGTGATCTGTGTCTGTGTGTGTGTGTGTCTCTCTCTGGTATGTGTGTGGTGTGTGTCTGCGTGTGTTGTCTCCTTTATGTGGTGTTGTGTCTGTGTCCGTTGCCCCGTGATTTTGTGGTGTGGTGTGCTGCCTGTGTGTGTGTGTGTGTTGTGTGCTGTCTCATCTGTGTGTGTTTGTTGTGTGCCTGTTGTCGTGTTTTTTGGTGTGTGTGTGCTCTTCGGGTCGTGGTGTTCCTCTTTGTGTGTGTCCCTCTCTGTGTGTGCCTGTGTGTGGTGGTTTTTGTGTTTGTTTGTGTTTGTTTTGTTGTTTTTTTTGTTTTTTTTTTTTTTTTTTTTTGTTTCCCTTTGTTTGTTGTGTCTTCTTTTTTTTTTCTCTGTGTCTTTTTACCCTCTTTCTTTTTTTTTTTTGTTTTTTGTTTGGTTTTTTTGCCCTAGACCACGCAAGTCAACACACCCCCAAACCACCCCCCGACATTGTTTTTTTTTTGACTCCCCCACTACCCCCCTCTCCACTTGAGCTACCCTCTTTCTTTCTGATAACACCCACTTCCACCACCCCGACACTCTACACCCCCACCAACACACCCACCAACCGACACCTTGTTTTTTTTTTTTCTGTTCCCACATTTTAGACCCCAGAGTATTTTTTTGTTTTTTTTGAAGAAGAGCCCGCTACGTCCCCGCAGTTTACCCCCAACCGCTTTTTTTTTGGCAGTTTGTTTTTTTTTCGACGTGTTTTTTGTTGTGTGTGTGCCGTGTGTGGGTGTGGTTGCGGGTGGGTTTCGGACCTTCCTGAAAGTGTCTTCCTCTCCCCCTTCTACAACCTAGACCCCGACCCACAAACCCTCATAGTTATTTTGACCCCCACTCCACAACTACCCATACCACCTTACACACCTTTTTCCTCTGTTGTTTATAGCTGATTGCATGCGCATTTCTTTTTCCCCTCCTCCTCCTTTTGTTTTTTTCCCTTCGCACCTCTTTGCCGTTCAACTCCAAGTCCAGACCACCCCCCCCTACTCTTACCCTTTTTTCCCCACATCCTGACCTCTCGACTGAACGGCCAACATCCCTCTTAACTTACTCACCCGAATCTCCCCAGCTCGTTCTCTTCGTTTCCCTTCTAACACCACAACCCCCCACCAACATGTCTGACCAAGATCTAAAAATCGATTATAGCCGAGAGAGGTGTGAGATCGTATATCCCACCCAACACCCCACAAACACCATGATTGAGTGAGATGGTGGAGTCCGAAAGTTGTCAGAGCTTTCCGTCTTCCATTTTTCTTTTCAGTCTCTTACGAGTCTTCGCCTGTAGCTTAACATACTCCTCCTAGTATCTGAGAGCCTTACTTGAGAACTGAAAGATTGTTCGAAATGAGCCACTCAACCAAACCCATAGAAGGCCCATCCCACCCACCCTTCCAACCCACCTTTTTTCACTCTTTTTCAGACTGATACAACATTTCAAAAAGACTTCCATCTAGCGACGCTACACGCAGACGGAAGAGTCTCAGACCAGCTGATAGCGACACCCGACCCTTCACGTTTTTTCCTTTTTTTTTTTTTTTTTTTTTTTTTCTTTTTTTTTTTTTTTTCTTTTTTTTTTTTTTTTTTTTTTTTTTTTTTTTTTTTTTTTTTTTTTTTTTTTTTTTTTTTTTTTTTTTTTTTTCCTTTTTTTTTTTCCACAACACACACCCCAACCCTTATTTTCTTTTTTTTTAAAGTTTTTCAATTAGTCTTTTAGGTGTATAGGATGCCTCTGATATTATCTCTGGCCGTTTTTTTTTGAGAATTGCTTTACAGTTTTTTTTTTTTTTTTTTTTTTTTCTCATTTTTGTTTTTCTGGTGACGCGATTTATCGTAGTCCCATTTCTTTGTCTATGAAGATCCCTCCTTTCGCTCCACGTTTGCCACCCCCTCCAGATCTTTTTTTATCCTTTTTTTTCGTTTCTTTTTTTTCTTGACGTTTTTAGTACGCGCTGCGTACTTTCTTCTCTTCCCTAGTGCCTAGAGATTTTTTTTTGTTTTTTTTTTTTCGTTTTTTTTAAGACGTGTTTTTTTTGTTTTCCTCCC